>NW_024401150.1:0-150000 GCF_905171765.1 Bufo bufo
ACTGTGCCACAATATACAGTATACCTCTACACTGTGCCCCACAATATACAGTATACCTCTACACTGTGCCCACAATATACAGTATACCTCTACACTGTGCCGCACAATATACAGTATACCTCTACACTGTGCCCACAATATACAGTATACCGCTACACTGTGCCACAATATACAGTATACCTCTACACTGTGCCCCACAATATACAGTATACCGCTACACTGTGCCCCACAATATACAGTATACCTCTACACTGTGCCCCACAATATACAGTATACCGCTACACTGTGCCCCACAATATACAGTATACCTCTACACTGTGCCGAGCACCAGACCCCAGACCCCTCCGAGACTGTGCGGCATGGAGGAAAACCTGGATCTGTCAGTACAACAAAGGGGCAGTGTGAACAGGGACAGGACGGATGTTATAGTGCCCTTCCAGGCCCTTCCTAATGTATTGTCATTATCCATGTTGCCTCCTTTGCTGGCTGGATTCATGTTTCTATCACATTATACACTGCTCGTTTCCATTGTTACGACCACCCTGTAATCCAGCAATGGTGGTCGTGCTTGCACACTATAGGAAAAAGCACCGGTCTATTGCAGTGTCCGGCTCTGTGCTGGAAGTGGGCCCCTTATATCTCATGTATGACATCTTATGCCATTGTATTTTCTATGTAACATCCTTACATCAGGCTGGTAGTGTCGTTACATCCATTCACCCCTAGGTGGTGCTGCCTCCACATTGATATATCAGAGGGTGGGTCCAGTCAGAGAGGTAGAAGGAAGGAAGTGATGTGTGAGGAGCAGGAGAAGTCCAGGATGTAGCTGCCATCTTAGCCCCTCGGCCCTGGCCAAGCTGAGGGAGTGCGGAGAACATCCTTATAGCCACCTCGCCCAGACCAGAGTGAACTGTGGATATGGAGGTAGAAGCAGCCTTAGCTCATGGACTCCGCAGCACCAGCTCCTGGACCGGAGGCGCGTGGCTGTCCATTACCACATGCCTCTATGGACATTGTGGAGCAGAGCTTCTGAAAGCAACCAGTGCAACAATGGAGCAGAGGATTCCTGCCGTTGGGGAGGCCGCCCTGTGGGTTGCTAATTACAAGTAAGAGTCATTATTACAAGTAAGAGTCATTGGGCAGACTAGATGGGCCAAATGGTTCTTATCTGCCGACACATTCTAGGTTTCTATGTATTATTATATCCAGTATCTGGCGGTAGAGTGTGGACATAGGACGGTTAGAAGGGAACGCTCTCATACCAGCCAGAGGGAAATCTCACCTATTGTCAGGCCTGTTCCTAGGACTGCATCATGTCGGCCGCCCCCCTCGCCATGTAAATGTGCCGCGCTGACTGCCTCAGGGCAAGTGATTGAGTAAAAAGTTCCGCTGTTCACAACCATTGACTCCTCATCCTTTCTACCACCTTCCTTTGCACCTAACGGTGCTGGCATCACAAACACCAGGGACCCTGCCTCCACGGCACCTTAAAAACCGCACCACCGAGGGCACCTCAACCACCATCTGGCGGGAATCCCTGTACACCGGAGTGTGCCCCGAAGGAACTGGTGCTGTCCTTCCCTACCCTGTATGTCGGCTCAGGCAGGGCCGTCTTTTCGAATGGGCACGCTGGCAGTTGCCCGGGGGCCCCACTTGCCTGGGGGCCCGCCTGCCCAGTGAACCACCAGCCAACTTCCCAACCGTCATTTAGCAGCGTTGCCGCCAGGGCCGTCTTTACCAAGGGGCAAAAGGGGCAGCTGCCCTGGGCCCAGTTGCTCTGGGGGGGCCCAAGGCAGCTGCCTCTTGAGCCCTGCTAGCTACTGCCCCGGGTGTCAGGCTGGTCGGCTACACAGGCATCATGATCGTACTGTTTAATGATCTTAATTCTAGGACCTTAATGAGTTTGATCTAGGACTTAATGACATCATTACCATGTGACCAGTAACCTAGCAATTACTGGTCACATGGCTATGAAGTCATCACAGGTCCTATCAGGAGTGTTGCAGAAGTTAACTGTGGAGCTTTTCTGTGTAAAGATTACATCAGAAAAAGGTGACATGGGGTTGTTATTTTAATATACTGTAAACTACTGTATAGTGGGGTGCTGTGTACTGTGTGGGGGGCTGTATACTGTGTGGGGGCCTGTATACTGTGTGGTGGGCTGTATTTGTGTGGTGGGCTGTATACTGTGTGGTGGGCTGTATATTGTGTGGTGGGCTGTATACTGTGTGGGGGGCTGTATACTGTGTGGGGGGCTGTATACTGTGTGGGGGCCTGTATACTGTGTGGTGGGCTGTATATTGTGTGGTGGGCTGTATACTGTGTGGGGGGCTGTATACTGTGTGGGGGCCTGTATACTGTGTGGGCTGTATATTGTGTGGTGGGCTATATATTGTGTAATGGGCTGTATATTGTGGGGTGGCCTGTATACTGTGTGGTGGGCTGTATAGTGTGGGGGGCCTGTATAGTGTGGGGGGCCTGTATAGTGTGGGGGGGGGGGGGCTGTATAGTGGGGGGAGTGCTATACTGCTGTACTGTATAGTGTGGGGGCTGTATACTGTGGGTGCGGTATAGTGTAGAGTGCTGTACTGTATAGTGTGGGGGGCTGTATCGTGTATAGTTTGGGGTGCTGTATACAGTGAGGTGCTGTATAGTGTGGGGGTCTATACTGCTCTACTATATACTGTGGGGTACTGTATAGTGGGGTGCTAAACTGCATACTGTGTGGTGCTGTATACTATAGGGTGCTATACTGCATACGTGTGGTGCTGTATACTATAGGGTGCTATACTGCATACTGTGTGGTGCTGTATACTATAGGGTGCTATACTGCATACTGTGTGGTGCTGTATACTATAGGGTGCTATACTGCATACTGTGTGGTGCTGTATACTATAGGGTGCTATACTGCATACTGTGTGGTGCTGTATACTATAGGGTGCTATACTGCATACTGTGTGGTGCTGTATACTATAGGGTGCTATACTGCTTACTGTGTGGTGCTGTTAATACTTATATGGTGCTATACTGCATACTGTGTGGTGCTGTATACTATAGGGTGCTATACTGCATACTGTGTGGTGCTGTATACTATAGGGTGCTATACTGCATACTGTGTGGTGCTGTATACTATAGGGTGCTATACTGCATACTGTGTGGTGCTGTATACTATAGGGTGCTATACTGCATACTGTGTGGTGCTGTATACTATAGGGTGCTATACTGCATACTGTGTGGTGCTGTATACTATAGGGTGCTATACTGCATACTGTGTGGTGCTGTATACTATAGGGTCTATACTGCATACTGTGTGGTGCTGTATACTATAGGGTGCTATACTGCATACTGTGTGGTGCTGATACTATAGGGTGCTATACTGCATACTGTGTGGTGCTGTATACTATAGGGTGCTATACTGCATACTGTGTGGTGCTGTATACTATAGGGTGCTATACTGCATACTGTGTGGTGCTGTATACTATATGGTGCTATACTGCATACTGTGTGGTGCTGTATACTATAGGGTGCTATACTGCATACTGTGTGGTGCTGTATACTATAGGGTGCTATACTGCATACTGTGTGGTGCTGTATACTATAGGGTGCTATACTGCATACTGTGTGTGCTGGTATACTATAGGGTGCTATACTGCATACTGTGTGGTGCTGTATACTATAGGGTGCTATACTGCAATACTGTGTGGTGCTGTATACTATAGGGTGCTATACTGCATACTGTGTGGTGCTGTTATACTATAGGGTTGCTATACTGCATACTGTGTGGTGATTGTATACTATAGGGTGCTATACTGCATACTGTGTGGTGCTGTATACTATAGGGTGCTATACTGCATACTGTGTGGTGCTGTATACTATAGGGTGCTATACTGCATACTGTGTGGTGCTGTATACTATAGGGTGCTATACTGCATACTGTGGGGTGCTGTATACTATAGGGTGCTATACTGCATACCTGTGTGGGTGCTGTATACTATAGGGTGCTATACTGCATACTGTGTGGTGCTGTATACTATAGGGTGCTATACTGCATACTGTGTGGTGCTGTATACTATAGGGTGCTATACTGCATACTGTGTGGTGCTGTATACTATAGGGTGCTATACTGCATACTGTGTGGTGGTGTATACTATAGGGTGCTATACTGCATACTGTGTGGGTGCTGTATACTATAGGGGTGCTATACTGCATACTGTGTGGTGCTGTATACTATAGGGTGCTATACTGCATACTGTGTGGTGCTGTATACTATAGGGTGCTATACTGCATACTGTGTGGTGCTGTATACTATAGGGTGCTATACTGCATACTGTGTGGTGCTGTATACTATAGGGTGCTATACTGCATACTGTGTGGTGCTGTATACTATAGGGTGCTATACTGCATACTGTGTGGTGCTGTATACTATAGGGTGCTATACTGCATACTGTGTGGTGCTGTATACTATAGGGTGCTATACTGCATACTGTGGGGTGCTGTATACTATAGGGTGCTTATACTGCTTACTGTGTGTGCTGTATACTATAGGGTGCTATACTGCATACTGTGTGGTGCTGTATACTATAGGGTGCTATACTGCATACTGTGTGGTGCTGTATACTATAGGGTGCTATACTGCATAACTGTGTGGTGCTGTATACTATAGGGTGCTATACTGCATACTGTGTGGTGCTGTATACTATAGGGTGCTATACTGCATACTGTTGTGGTGCTGTATACTATAGGGTGCTATACTGCATACTGTGTGGTGGCTGTATACTATAGGGTGCTATACTGCATGACTGTGTGGTGCGGTATACAATAGGGTGCTATACTGCATACTGTGTGGTGCTGTATACTATAGGGTGCTATACTGCATACTGTGTGGTGCTGTATACTATAGGGTGCTATACTAGCATACTGGTGTGGTGCTGTATACTATAGGGTGGCTATACTGCATACTGTGTGGTGCTGTATACTATAGTGTGCTATACTGCATACTGTGTGGTGCAGGTACTACTAAAGGGTGCTATACTGCATACTGTGTGGTGCTGTATACTATAGGGTGCTATACTGCATACTGGTGTGGTGCTGTATACTATAGGGTGCTATACTGCATACTGTGTGGGTGCTGTATACTATAGGGTGCTATACTGCATACTGTGTGGTGCTGTATACTATAGGGTGCTATACTGCATACTGTGTGGTGCTGTATACTATAGGGTGCTATACTGCATACTGTGTGGTGCTGTATACTATAGGGTGCTATACTGCATACTGTGTGGTGCTGTATACTATAGGGTGCTATACTGCATACTGTGTGGTGCTGTATACTATAGGGTGCTATACTGCATACTGTGTGGTGCTGTATACTATAGGGTGCTATACTGCATACTGTGTGGTGCTGTATACTATAGGGTGCTATACTGCATACTGTGTGGTGCTGTATACTATAGGGTGCTATACTTCATACTGTGTGGTGCTGTATACTATAGGGTGCTATACTGCATACTGTGGGGTGCTGTATACTATAGGTTGCTATACTGCATACTGTGTGGTGCTGTATACTATAGGGTGCTATACTGCATACTGTGTGGTTGCTGTATACTATAGGGTGCTATACTGCATACTGTGTGGTGCTGTATACTATAGGGTGCTATACTGCATACTGTGTGGTGCTGTATACTATAGGGTGCTATACTGCATACTGTGGGGTGCTGTATACTATAGGGTGCTATACTGCATACTGTGTGGTGCTGTATACTATAGGGTGCTATACTGCATACTGTGTGGTGCTGTATACTATAGGGTGCTATACTGCATACTGTGTGGTGCTGTATACTATAGGGTGCTATACTGCATACTGTGTGGTGCTGTATACTATAGGGTGCTATACTGCATACTGTGTGGTGCTGTATACTATAGGGTGCTATACTGCATACTGTGTGGTGCTGTATACTAAGGTGCTATACTGCATACTGTGTGGTGCTGTATACTATAGGGTGCTATACTGCATACTGTGTGGTGCTGTATACTATAGGGTGCTATACAGCATACTGTGTGGTGCTGTATACTATAGGGTGCTATACTGCATACTGTGTGGTGCTGTATACTATAGGGTGCTTACTGCCTACTGTGTGGTGCTGTAACTATAGGTGCTATACTGCATACTGTGTGGTGCTTGTATACTATAGGGTGCTATACTGCATACTGTGTGGTGCTGTATACTATAGGGTGCTATTACTGCATACTGTGTGGTGCTGTAAACTATAGGGTGCTATACTGCATACTGTGTGGTGCTGTATACTATAGGGTGCTATACTGCATACTGTGTGGTGCTGTATACTATAGGGTGCTATACTGCATACTGTGTGGTGCTGTATACTATAGGGTGCTATACTGCATACTGTGTGGTGCTGTATACTATAGGGTGCTATACTGCATACTGTGTGGTGCTGTATACTATTGGGTGCTATACTGCATACTGTGTGGTGCTGTATACTATAGGGTGCTATACTGCATACTGTGTGGTGCTGTATACTATAGGGTGCTATACTGCATACTGTGTGGTGCTGTATACTATAGGGTGCTATACTGCATACTGTGTGGTGCTGTATACTATAGGGTGCTATACTGCATACTGTGGGGTGCTGTATACTATAGGGTGCTATATTGAAATACTGTGTGGTGCTGTATACTATAGGGTGCTATACTGCATACTGTGTGGTGCTGTATACTATAGGGTGCTATACTGCATACTGTGTGGTGCTGTATACTATAGGGTGCTATACTGCATACTGTGTGGTGCTGTATACTATAGGGTGCTATACTGCATACTGTGTGGTGCTGTATACTATAGGGTGCTATACTGCATACTGTGTGGTGCTGTATACTATAGGGTGCTATACTGCATACTGTGTGGTGCTGTATACTATAGGGTGCTATACTGCATACTGTGTGGTGCTGTATACTATAGGGTGCTATACTGCATACTGTGTGGTGCTGTATACTATAGGGTGCTATACTGCATACTGTGTGGTGCTGTATACTATAGGGTGCTATACTGCATACTGTGTGGTGCTGTATACTATAGGGTGCTATAATGCATACTGTGGGTGCTGTATACTATAGGGTGCTATACTGCATACTGTGTGGTGCTGTATACTATAGGGTGCTATACTGCATACTGTGTGGTGCTGTATACTATAGGGTGCTATACTGCATACTGTGGGGTGCTGTATACTATAGGGTGCTATACTGCATACTGTGTGGTGCTGTATACTATAGGGTGCTATACTGCATACTGTGTGGTGCTGTATACTATAGGGTGCTATACTGCTATACTGTGTGGTGCTGTATACTATAGGGTGCTATACTGCATACTGTGTGGTGCTGTATACTATAGGGTGCTATACTGCATACTGTGTGGTGCTGTATACTATAGGGTGCTATACTGCATACTGTGTGGTGCTGTATACTATAGGGTGCTATACTGCATACTGTGGGGTGCTGTATACTATAGGGTGCTATACTGCATACTGTGTGGTGCTGTTTGCTATAGGGTGCTATACTGCATACCGTGTGGTGCTGTATACTATAGGGTGCTATACTGCATACCGTGTGGTGCTGTATACTATAGGGTGCTATACTGCATACGTGTGGGTGCTGTATACTATAGGTGCTATACTGCATACTGTGTGGTGCTGTATACTATAGGGTGCTATACTGCATACTGTGTGGTGCTGTATACTATAGGGTGCTATACTGCATACGTGTGGTGCTGTATACTATAGGGTGCTATACTGCATACTGTGTGGTGCTGTATACTATAGGGTGCTATACTGCATACTGTGTGGTGCTGTATACTATAGGGTGCTATAACTGCATACTGTGTGGTGCTGTATACTATAGGGTGCTATACTGCATACTGTGTGGTGCTGTATACTATAGGGGTGCTATACTGCATACTGTGTGGTGCTGTATACTAGTGGTGCTATACTGCATACTGTTGGGGTGCTGTATACTATAGGGTGCTATACTGCATCTGTGTGTGCTGTATACTATAGGGTGCTATACTGCATACTGTGTGGTGCTGTATACTATAGGGTGCTATACTGCATACTGTGTGGTGCTGTATACTATAGGGTGTCTATACTGCTTACTGTGTGGTGCTGTATACTATAGGGTGCTATACTGCATACTGTGTGGTGCTGTATACTATAGGGTGCTATACTGCATACTGTGTGGTGCTGTATACTATAGGGTGCTATACTGCATACTGTGTGGTGCTGTATACTATAGGGTGCTATACTGCATACTGTGTGGTGCTGTATACTATAGGGTGCTATACTCATACAGTGTGGTGCTGTATACTATAGGGTGCTATACTGCATACTGGTGTGGTGCTGTATACTATAGGGTGCTATACTGCATACTGTGTGGTGCTGTATACTAGAGGGTGCTATACAGGCATACTGTGTGGGTGCTGTATACTATAGGGTGCTATACTGCATACTGTGTGTGCTGTATACTATAGGGTGCTATACTGCATACTGTGTGGTGCTGTATACTATAGGGTGCTATACTTGCATAACTGTGTGGGTGCTGTAATCTATAGGGTGCTATACTGCATTACTGTGTGGTGCTGTATACTATAGGGTGCTATACTGCATACTGTGTGGTGCTGTATACTATAGGGTGCTATACTGCATACTGTGTGTGCTGTATACTATAGGGTGCTATACTGCATACTGTGTGGTGCTGTATACTATAGGGTGCTATACTGCATACTGTGTGGTGCTGTATACTATAGGGTGCTATACTGACATACTGTGTGGTGCTGTATACTATAAGGGTGCTATACTGCATACTGTGTGGTGCTGTATACTATAGGGTGCTATACTGCATACTGTGTGGTGCTGTATACTATAGGGTGCTATACTGCATACTGTGTGGTGCTGTATACTATAGGGTGCTATACTGCATACTGTGTGGTGCTGTATACTATAGGGTGCTATACTGCATACTGTGTGGAGGCTGTATACTATAGGTGTCTATACTGCATACTGTGTGGTGCTGTATACTAGGGTGCTATACTGCATACTGTGTGGTGCTGTATACTATAGGGTGCTATACTGCATACTGTGTGGTGCTGTATACTATAGGGTGCTATACTGCATTACTGTGTGTTGCTGTATACTATAGGGTGCTATACTGCATACTGTGTGGTGCTGTATACTATAGGGTGCTATACTGCATACTGTGTGGTGCTGTATACTATAGGGTGCTATACTGCATACTGTGTGGTGCTGTATACTATAGGGTGCTATACTGCATACTGTGTGGTGCTGTATACTATAGGGTGCTATACTGCATACTGTTTGGTGCTGTATACTATAGGGTGCTATACTGCATACTGTGTGGTGCTGTATACTATAGGGTGCTATACTGCATACTGTGTGGTGCTGTATACTATAGGTGCTATACTGCATACTGGTGGGTGCTGTATACTATAGGGTGCTATACTGCATACGTGTGGTGCTGTATACTATAGGGTGCTATACTGCATACTGTGTGGTGCTGTATACTATAGGGTGCTATACTGCATACTGTGTGGTGCTGTATACTATAGGGTGCTATACTGCATACTGTGTGGTGCTGTATACTATAGGGTGCTATACTGCATACTGTGTGGTGCTGTATACTATAGGGTGCTATACTGCATACTGTGTGGTGCTGTATACTATAGGGTGCTATACTGCATACTGTGTGGTGCTGTATACTATAGGGTGCTATACTGCATACTGTGTGGTGCTGTATACTATAGGGTGCTATACTGCATACTGTGTGGTGCTGTACACTATAGGGTGCTATACTGCATACTGTGTGGTGCTGTATACTATAGGGTGCTATACTGCATACTGTGTGGTGCTGTATACTATAGGGTGCTATACTGCATACTGTGGGTGCTGTATACTATAGGGTGCTATACTGCATACTGTGTGGTGCTGTATACTATAGGGTGCTATACTGCATACTGTGTGGTGCTGTATACTATAGGGTGCTATACTGCATACTGTGTGGTGCTGTATACTATAGGGTGCTATACTGCATACTGTGTGGTGCTGTATACTATAGGGTGCTATACTGCATACTGTGTGGTGCTGTATACTATAGGGTGCTATACTGCATACTGGTGGTGCTGTATACTATAGGGTGCTATACTGCATACTGTGTGGTGCTGTATACTATAGGGTGCTATACTGCATACTGTGTGGTGCTGTATACTATAGGGTGCTATACTGCATACTGTGTGGTGCTGTATACTATAGGGTGCTATACTGCATACTGTGTGGTGCTGTATACTATAGGGTGCTATACTGCATACTGTGTGGTGCTGTATACTATAGGGGTCTATACTGCATACTGTGTGGTGCTGTATACTATAGGGTGCTATACTGCATACTGTGTGGTGCTGTATACTATAGGGTGCTATACTGCATACTGTGTGGTGCTGTATACTATAGGGTGCTATTACTGCATACTGTGTGGTGCTGTATACTATAGGGTGCTATACTGCATACTGTGTGGTGCTGTATACTATAGGGTGCTATACTGCATACTGTGTGGTGCTGTATACTATAGGGTGCTATACGCATACTGTGTGGTGCTGTATACTATAGGGTGCTATACTGCATACTGTGTGGTGCTGTATACTATAGGGTGCTATACTGCATACTGTGTGGTGCTGTATACTATAGGGTGCTATACTGCATACTGTGTGGTGCTGTATACTATAGGGTGCTATACTGCATACTGTGTGGTGCTGTATACTATAGGGTGCTATACTGCATACTGTGTGGTGCTGTATACTATAGGGTGCTATACTGCATACTGTGTGGTGCTGTATACTATAGGGTGCTATACTGCATACTGTGTGGTGCTGTATACTATAGGGTGCTATACTGCATACTGTGTGGTGCTGTATACTATAGGGTGCTATACTGCATACTGTGTGGTGCTGTATACTATAGGGTGCTATACTGCATACTGTGTGGTGCTGTATACTATAGGGTGCTATACTGTATACTGTGTGGTGCTGTATACTATAGGGTGCTATACTGCATACTGTGTGGTGCTGTATACTATAGGGTGCTATACTGCATACTGTGTGGTGCTGTATACTATAGGGTGCTATACTGCATACTTGGGGGTTTACATCCACTTTAATCATACAACTAAAAAAAACGAAATAAATATAGATATATATATAAATGTACACACACTCTGGTGCTGGTGGGTACTGCTGGTGCTGGTGGGTATTAATGTTGGAGTGGCGTGTGTACTGCCTGGGTACTCTACATTGTGACATCACAAAAAAAAAAAATGTTTGGGTTTACATCCACTTTAAGTTATTAGTGCCCCTCAAGTTTTGACTGTAATATCTTATGTGTCCCCCTTATATAGCAATCTTAGAGTTGCCACTCGTTCGAGGAAGTGTAAAAAAGGTGAGGAAAAATAAAGTTTATTACGTGTTGGTGAAAATAACCTTTAGTGCAGAAATGAAACGTAATGTTTTGAGTGGAGCACAGAAGAGGAAAAAGGCTGCAGAGGAGAAAGAGAAAATGTGCAAACTTCCAAAACTAACATCTTGGCTCAATCCAGGTGCAACGTCAGCCAGTAGTTCTGCTCCTCCAGATGTAGCATCCACATCTACATGCACTCCAATTCCAGCAGAAATACCAATGGTATCATTACCTGATCCTACTGCTGGGGAAAATCCACAAGAGGAAATGCCCAATAAATATCGCCTTATTGATAATTTGCATTTTTATTCTAGTGCGTGATTGTGTAGACAGGGCCCCCAGTGCACTGTATTGCCCGGGGGCCTATAATGCTCTTAAGATGGCACTGGGCTCAGGGAGCTCTACAGAACTGTGAGTAAAACTACTACTACCCCCCATCGGCCCACCAACATCAGATATTGCCCCTGCGGTCCGGTTGCTGCACTATGTGTGCTCCCATGGTCCCATCCACAAGAGAGGCTGACGCTTTTTCCTATATTGTGCAAGCATTGACCACCACTTTAGCAGGGTGGTCGTAAACCATAGAAACAAACAGTGTATAAATGTGATGGAAAAATTAATCCAGCCAGCAAAGGAAGCAATATGGACAATAACAATACATTAGTAACTGTCACGAACCAGGGGGGGGCCATGGCCTCAGTGTACTGTCACGAACCAGCGGGTGTGTACCCACTGTACCACGTGTCCTACCTCCTCTAAGGGCGTTGTCTAAGTGAACCCCTCAATCTTCACAGTACCCCTGATGGTGGGGATAGACTTTTCCAAGGGGAACACCAGGTTTCTACCTCTTGAGGATAGGCACACGAGCCAGGTGGACCAGGAGGTGCCTGAGCGAGATACCAGAGGTACTAGACGTAGTCAGCAGGCCAGAGTCGTAACCAGGAGCAACAGTGCAGGACCTAAGGATGAGGCAGAGGTGAAGTCAGACAATAGGTCAGGGCAGGCGGCACAGGTACAGGTCAGGCAATCCAGGTCGGCAACAAGAGAGTCAAGGCAAGCAGGCAGGATTAAAACAGGTAGCAGAGTCCAGTATACAAGTACGAGTCAGGAACCTTAGCAGGACACAAGGACCTTGACACTGAGGCATCTGGGAAGGGGGCTGAGGCCGCTTTTATACATGCAGGAGGCTAGGTTTGGTCAGCGAGGACATGATCTAACCCATAAAGCACAGGAAGTGATGTGCGCCAACCCTTAAGGAAATGCTGCTGGAAACAAGCAGCGAGCAGCTGTGGCAGGGCTAAAAGGAGACACTGGCAGCAGATCACCGCTAGACATGGCGCCCGGGGACCCGCGGGCAATAAGCAGGGGGAACAGTAACGGCCTTGTATTAACTTTCTCTAATGATAAATGCCATTTGCTGAAGTGAGAGAACCCCTTTAAACAGCTGCTCCAGGTGTCCACTGTGGCTGAACTTTGCCACACAGTGCAAATCGCAAGGAGTGGCCCATGTTGTCCGCCACGTGAGAATACAAGGCAGGGATAGCTTTTTGAATGAAGTAATGCCGGCTAGGAACCTTCCAGCGAGGCTGAGTGCACGCCATTAGCTCCCTAAAAGCTGCAGACTCTACTAAATGGTACAGCAGCGACTGCACCGCCAGAAACGTAGCCAGATGGGAATTAAGCTTGTGCACCGTCAGATTGCTGGGAGTATAGAGATGTTTCCTGCCCACGCATTCCGTTATCGATAACTGACACTGGAGCGGAGGAGGAGTCTGACCGGGAGAAGCGGAAAGGGATGATGATGAGGTGAAAGACACAGTACTGCTCGTGGATGCAGCCTGGCTGGGAGAAGGAGGAGACTCCTGCTGTGGTGTTTGCTGCCACCTTTGGACTTAGTGATGCCGCTTCATATGGTTCAATAGAACTGTGGTGCCTACATTTGTGTTTGCCTGTCCACGTCTTAGTTTGCGCTTGTACAAGGCAATACCTTTGTCTTCCAAGAGTGTGGAGAAAAACTGCCAGACAGGAGATACTCGAGCAGGGGTAAGGCTACTTTCACACTTGCGGCATTGTGATCCGGCAGGCAGTTCTTCGGAACTGCCCACCGGATCCGCCGATTTGGATGTGACTGAAAGCATTTGTGAGAGGATCCGCAAGTGCATTGCAAGAACGGATCCGTCTCTCTGCTTTTCATGCGGACAGATGGATCCTTGTATTTTTTTCACATTTTTACCGGGACGGATCCGGTATTTTGAATGCCGGATCCGGCACTAATACATTCCTATGGGAAAAAAATGCCGGATCCGGCATTCGGGCAAGTCTTCAGTTTTTTTCGCCAGAGATAAAACCATAGCATGCTACGGTTTTATCTTTTGCCTGATCAGTCAAAACGACTGAACTGAGACGTCCTGATGCCATCCTGGACGGATTACTCTCCATTCAGAATGCATGGCGATATGCCTGATCAGTTATTTTCCGGTATTGAGCCCCTGTGACGGAACTCAGTGCCGGAAAAGAAAACCGCTAGTGTGAAAGTACCCTAAGGGCAGCTGAGCGGCACTAGTGGATTTTGGCCTAATGTCTTTTGAGTGTTAAAAGATTTAAAGTGCTTGGAGATGAAGCAACTCGGATTTTGGCCTAGTTTTTTTACGTTACAACTGATGTTAATACGTATATGCTGTCTTTAAAAACTTTAACCGTAAATAATCAAATTCACTATGTGAGAAGCCCTGACACAGAGTTCAGACTGGTATTTCAGGTGTTTACACTGAGATAAAAATTTTGAGCTTATTCTACCCTCCACCCCCCTAAAAAATGTTTTTTTGTTAAAATGGATAAAAAAGGGAAGTATTTCCTTGCAGGTAGCTGCTTTGTAGGTTTGCAGCGGCTGAAGTTTCTGCTAGTAGGCGCAGCGGACTCAGTTCCTCGCTTCTCACTCCCTGACTGACAGCTTTCCCTGCCTGTCCCTATTCTACACACAGTTCTTCTTCTTTGCAATCCTCGCCCTTCCCTTCACTCTTTCTGACAGTAGAATAGGAGCTGGATTGATTTCTGACTGTCACACTGCGTAGACCCATCCACCCTCATTCACAGGCCCAGCACAGAACGACGATCTCTGGGGTACCTCCCTGCCTGCTGCCAGGCTGGGAGCCAATCGGGTCAAGGACCCCCCACACTTCCCCTCACGGTTATGTAAGACCCCTTCTTCTTCCTGCTAGTGCTTTTTCACACAAACGTGTAGCAAAATAGTGAAGCACACAGTTTTAGTGGATTTGTCCACTGCCGGATGAAATTTTGGAAAGTTTGTAACTAACCTGGTTCTTTATGAACTGCTTCACTCATCCTAGATGGGACCCTTCATCCTAGGACAGAACAGTAATTGCCCTTTTTATGGCATTAACATTATGTGCACATCACACGACTGCAGCCAAGGAAGGTTGGGATCCATGGAAGGTATCGGAGTATCGGCCACTATGGGGACCAGAGTGATTCCCCTAGCAGTGTGTGGTGGATAAGGCTGTGTCAGAAGGTGGCCTTTCAGAGACCCATAGCTGCACAGTAGGGACATTTGATAGGAGGCTGGAGGCCTGGACTTTGAGGTAGTGTCACATGTATTAAACATTATTATTATTTATTATTATAGTCCCATTCATTCCATAGCGCTGTACATATGATAAGCGGTGCACATACAGTCAGGTCCATAAATATTGGGACATGGACACAATTCTCACATTTTTGGCTCTATACACCACCACAATGGATGTGAAATGAAACGGACAAGATGTGCTTTACCTGCAGGACTGTCAGCTGTAATCTGAGGTATTTACATCCAGATCAGGTGAACGGTGCAGGAATTACAGCAGTTACATATGTGCCTCCCACTTGTTAAGGGACCAGAAGTAATGGGACAGAATAATAATCATAAATCAAACTTACACTGTTTAATACTTGGTTACAAATCCTTTGCAGTCAATTACAGCCTGAAGTCTGGAACGCGTAGACATCACCAGACGCTGGTCTCATCCCTGGTGATGCTCGGCCAGGCCTCTACTGCAACTGTCTTCAGGTCCTGCTTGTTCTTGGGGCATTTTCCCATCAGTTTTGTCTTCAGCAAGTGAAATGCTCAATCGGATTCAGGTCCGGGGATTGACTTGGCCATTGCAGAACATTCCACTTCTTTCCCTTAAACTCTCTGGTTGCTTTTGCAGTATGCTTTGGGTCATTGTCCATCTGCCCTGTGAAGAGCCGTCCAATGAGTTCTGAAGCATTTGGCTGAATATGAGCAGATAATATTGCCCGAAACACTTCAGAATTCATCCTGCTGCTTTTGTCAGCAGTCACATCATCAATAAATACAAGAGAAGCAGCTCCATTGGCAGCCATACATGCCCACGCCATGACACTACCACCACCATGCTTCACTGATGAGGTGGTATGCTTAGGATCATGAGCAGCTCCTTTCCTTCTCCATACTCTTCTCTTCCCATCACTCTGGTACAAGTTGATCTTGGTCTCATCTGTCCATAGGATGTTGTTCCAGAACTGTGAAGGCTTATTTAGATGTCGTTTGGCAAACTCTAATCTGGCCTTCCTGTTTTTGAGGCTCACCAATGGTTTACATCTTGTGGTGAACCCTCTGTATTCACTCTGGTGAAGTCTTCTCCTGATTGTTGACTTTGACACACATACACCTACCTCCTGGAGAGTGTTCTTGATCTGGCCAACTGTTGTGAAGGGTGTTTTCTTCACCAGGGAAAGAATTCTTCGCTCATCCACCATAGTTGTTTTTCGTGGTCTTCCGGGTCTTTTGGTGTTGCTGAGCTCATCGGTGCGTTCCTTCTTTTTAAGAATGTTCCAAACAGTTGTTTTGGCCGCGCCTAATGTTTTTGCTATCTCTCTGATGGGTTTGTTGTGTTTTTTCAGCCTAATGATGGCTTCACTGATAGTGACATCTCTTTGGGTCTCATCTTGAGAGTTGACAGCAACAGATTCCAAATACAAATAGCAGACTGGAAATGACCTCTGGACCTTTTTATCTGCTCATTGTAATTGGGATAATGAGGGAATAACACACACCCGGCCATGGAACAGCTGAGAAGACAATTGTCCCATTACTTCTGGTCCCTTAACAAGTGGGAGGCACATATGTAACTGCTGTAATTCCTGCACCGTTCACCTGATTTGGATGTAAATACCTCAAATTACAGCTGACAGTCTGCAGGTAAAGCACATCTTGTCCGTTTCATTTCAAATCCATTGTGGTGGTGAATAGAGCCAACAATGTCAGAATTGTGTCCATGTCCCAATATTTATGGACCTGACTGTACATAATACAGACAATTGCACTAAGCATGAACAAGACGGGTTACAGACTGGTACAGAAGGAGAGAGGGCCCTGCCCGTGAGGGCTTACAATCTACCATGGTGTGGGAGAAGGACACAGTAGGTGAGGGTGAAGCTGGTCATGGCGGTATAGAGGCAGCAGGGTCACTGGTTGGAGGCTTGTCTGAAGAGGTGGGTTTTCAGGTTCCTCCTGATGGTCTCCACTTTAGGTGAGTCTGATATGTTGGGGTAGCGAGTTCCAGAGTGTGGGGGATGCACGGAGAAATCCTGGAGGAGATAAGAGGACAGGAGGTCTTGTGACGATCGGAGAGTACGTGTGGGGGTGTATTGGGAAAGTAGCTCAGAGATGTAGGGAGGGGACAGGTTATGGACGGCCTTGTATGTATTTGTTAGTACTTTGAACTGAATTCGCTGGGCAATGGGGAGCCAGTGAAGGGATTGGCAGAGGGGATAGGCAGAGGAGTAATAGGGTGAGAGGTGGATTAGTCGGGCAGCAGAGTTGAGGATAGATTGGAGGGGTGCGAGAGCACTAGATGGAAGGCCACAGAGGAGGATGTTGCAGTAGTCTAGGCGGGAGATGATGGGGGCATGTACAAGCATTTTCGCAGACTCAAAGTTGAGGAAACTGCGGATGTGGGAGATGTTTTTGAGTTGGAGGCGGCAGGTGGTGGAAAGGGCTTGGATGTGCGGTTGGAAGGAGACGGCAGAATCCAAGGTCACTCCAAGGCAGCGGACTTAGTTGACCAGGGATAGTGTGCAGCCATGATCGTGATAGATAGGTCTGTTGGGGGGGTTGAGCAAGATGGGGGAAAAAATGAAGAATTCTGTTTTATCCATGTTAAGACATTGTGGAATTCTGGATAGTAAGGTGGTGATGTCTGGACCAGAGAGGTAGATTTGTGTGTCGTCAGCATAAAAGTGATACTGAAAGCCATGAAGCGCTTTTCTAGAGCTGGCCGACCCTCGCCAATACCCTTGGTGTGACAGAGGATCTTAGCTTGAATGCCAGGCGTTCTCCGGGTAGTCTATCGGGATGTGAAGGCTTCTCTCCACATTCTTGTATCTCATATCTATGTGACACCACGGGTGAAGCTGCGGTGTGTGAGGTGTCTGGTGTCACTGGTCACTTGGCTGTCAGGAGTCTAAATTAAGCAGAGAGGTCACAGCTAGAAGCTCATGTCTGGCTCCGTGCGTATATGTACAGCCCCCCCCCCCCAACCCAACACCACCCTCGTAATACCATCTGTGGGTTATAATTTACAAGCTGATGAGACACCGGGGAGAAGGAGGAGAGGTTAGACCAGATAACAGCACTCCTCCCCTCCCCCAACACCACCTCCTCTCCCCTTCACCACCTCCCCTCCCCCACCACCTCCTTGTTTCTTCCTCACCCGTCACCCCCTCCTCTCCTCTCCCCCACCCTTCTCCACCCCTCCTCTCCCCTCCCCCAGCCTTCACAACCTCCTCCCCCCTCCTTCACCACCTCCTCACCCCTCCCCCCAGCCTTCACAACCTCCTCTCCCACCCTTCACCACCCTCCTCACCCCCCCCTCCCCCAGCCTTCACCACCTTCCTCTCCGATTCTACCATGTCTTCACCCCCTCCTCCACCGTTCACCTCGTCCTCTCTCCCATCCTTCAAGCCCTTCTCTCCCCCTCCCCCATCCTTCATTGCCCTCCTCTCACCTCCCCCATCCTTCATGCCCTCCACTCACCTCCCCCACCCGTTCACCCCCTCCTCCCCCTTCCTTCACCACCTCCTCACCCCTCCCCCACCCTGCAACACCTCCTACCCCACCTGCAACACCTCCTACCCCCACCCTTCACCACCTCCTCCCCCACCCTTCACCACCTCCTCTCCGATCTACCATCCCTTCACCCCCTGTTCACCTTGTCCTCTCCCCCATCCTTCACCCCCTCCTCTCCCCTCCTCCACCCTGCACCACCTCCTCCCCCACCCTTCCCACCCACCTCCTCTCCGATCTACCATCCTTCCACCCTCCTTCACCGTTCACCTCGTCCTCTTCCCCCATCCTTCATGCCCTCCTCTCCCCTATCCCCTTCACGCTCTCCTCTCTCCCTCGTCTCTCACCCCCTCCTCTCCCCCTCCCCATCCCTTCACACCCTCCTCTCTCCCTGTCTTCACCCCTCCCTCTCCCTCCCCATCCTTCACACCCCTCCTCTTCTCTCCCGCGTTCACCCCCTCCTTTCACCCCCTCCCACCGTTCACCCCCCTCTCCCCTCCCCCACCGTTCACCCCCTCCTCTCCCCTCCCCCACTGTTCTCCCCCTCCTCTCCCCCATCCTTCCCGCCCTTGTCTTCTCTCCCCTCTGCCGCCATTCACCCCCTCCTCTCGCCTCCCCCACCATTCACCCCCTCCTCTCCCCTCCCCCACCGTTCACCCCCTCCTCTCCCCTCCCCCACCGTTCACCCCCTCCTCCACCGTTCACCCCTCCTCTCCCCCATCCTTCACGCTCTTCTCTCCCCTCTGCCGCCGTTCACCCCTCCTCTCGCCTCCTCCACAGTTCACCTCCTCCTCTCCCCCATCCTTCATGCCTTCCCCTCCCCCATCCTTCACCCCCTCCTCTCCTCATCCTTCACCCCCTCCTCTCCTCTCCCCATCCTTCACCCCTCCTCTCCCCTCCCCATCATTCACGTCCTCTTCCCATCATTCACCCCCTCCTCTTCTCTCCCCTCCCCCACGTTCACCTCTTCCTCTCCCACATTCTTCACGCCCTCTTCTCCCCCCCCCTCACCGTTCAAGCCCTCGCCCCCCTCCACCGTTCACCCCCTCCTCTCCCCCCATCCTTCACACCTCCTCTTCTCTCCCACCATTCACCCCCTCCCTCTCCCCTCCCTTCATGCCCCTCGCCTCCCGCACCATTCACCCCCTCCCCTCTCCTCCCCCACGTTCACCTCCGCATCTCGCCTCCCCCACCGCTCACCCCTCCTCTTCCCCATCCTTCACATCCTCCTCTCCCCTCCCCCACCGTTCACCCCTCCTCTTCCCCATCCTTCACGGCCTCCTCCCCCCTCCTCCACCGTTCACGTCCTCCTCTCCCCTCCCCCACCGTTTACCACCTCCTCTTCCCATCCTTTATGTCCTCCTCTCCCCTCCCTCACCATTCACCCTCCCCCACCGTTCATGCCCTTCTCCCCCCCACTGTTCACCCCCTCCTCGCTCATCCTTCACCCCCTCCTCTTCTCTCCCTCCACCGTTCACCCCCGTCCTCTCCCCTCCCCATCCTTCACCCCCTCCTCTCCCCCGCGGTTCACCTCCTCTTCTCCCCCCCCCCACCGTTCATTTCCTCTCACCTACTCTCCCCCCATCCTTCATGCCCTCCTCTCCCTTCCCCCATTCTTTGCGCCCTCCTCTCCCCCATCCTTGACCCCCTCCTCTCCCCTCCCCCACCGTTCACCCCGTCCTCTCCCCCATCCTTCATGTCCTCCTCTCCCCTCCTCCACTGTTCACCCCCCCTCTCCCCCATCCTTCACGTCCTCCTCTCCCCTCCCTCACCATTCACCCCCTACTCCCCCACCGTTTATGCCCCCTCCCCCCCATTGTTCACACCCTCCTCTCCCATTCTTCACCCCCTCCTCTCCCCCCCCCCATCCTTCACCCCCTTCTCATCTCTTCCCTCCCCCACCGTTTACCCCGTCCTCTCCCATCCCCCACCGTTCACCTCCTCCTCTCGCCTCCCCCACTGTTCACTCCCTCCTCTCGCCTCCCCCACTGTTCACTCCCTCCTCTCGCCTCCCCCACTGTTCACTCCCTCCTCTCCCCCATACTTCATGCCCTCCTCTCCCCTCCCCCACTGTTCACCCCCTCCTCTCCCCCCTCCTTCACGTCCTCCTCTTCCCTCCCCCACCGCTCACCCCCTCCTCTCCCCTATCCTTCACGTCCTCCTCTTCCCTCCCTCCCTCACCATTCACCCCCTCCCCCATCCTTCACTCCCTCCTCTTCTCTTACCTTCCCACCGTTCACCCCCTTCTCTCCCCCATCCTTTATGCCCTCCTTTCCCCTTCACCCCCTCTTCACCCCTCCCCCACCATTCACCCCGTCCTTTGACCCATCCTTCATGCCCTCCCTTCACCCCCTCCTCTCCCCGTCCCCGCCGTTCACCCCCTCCTCTGCCCTTGCCCACCGTTCACCCCCTCCTCTCCACCGTCCTTTATGCCCTCCTTTCTCCCCACTGTTCACCCCTCCTCCTTCCCATCCTTCACCCCCTCCTCTCCCCTCCCCCTCCTCTCCCCCATCCTTCACACCCTCCTTTCCCCTTCATGCCCTCCTCTCCCCTCCCCCACCGTTCACCCCCTCCTCTCCCCCCATCCTTCACACCCTCCTTTCCCCTTCATGCCCTCCTCTCCCCTCCCCCACTGTTCACCCCCTCCTCTCCCCCATCCTTCACAGCCTCCTTTCCCCTTCACCCCCTCCTCTCCCCTCCCCAATCCTTCACACCCTCCTTTCCCCTTCACCCCCTCCTCTCCCCTCCCCCCACTGTTCACCCCCCTCCTCTCCCCCATCCTTCACACCCTCCTTTCCCCTTCATCCCCTCCTCTCCCCTCCCCCACCGTTCGCCCCCTCCTCTCCCCACTCCTTCACCCCCTCCTCTCCCCTTCACCCCCTCCTCTCCCCTCCCCCACTGTTCACCCCCTCCTCTCCCCCATCCTTCACACCCTTCTTTCCCCTTCACCCCCTCCTCTCCTATCCCCCATCCTTCGCCCCCTCCTCTCCCCTCCCCAATCCTTCACCCTGGGGTTGTTTTTCTATCTTTACGAAGTGGAGTTCTTGGATTTTTCTTTCCTCTGCACCCCAATCCTGTCATGTCCCCTCCACCAACAACCTCTGCAGTAAAGATTCCCATCCATGACAACCACCGCCCAGAGCTATATATATGATGGTGGGTGTCAGTGTCTCTGCTCCTATTAGTATCTGACCTTTCACCTTCTGGATTCTTCTGTGTGGCCCCCAGGAGACACATGGAGCTCCCGATCTCTGAGCCCTGGTGGTGACAGGTATTTACCAGCAGAGTCTGTCAGGGTCTTCTGCCTCCACTGCTGACTTCTCTGCACCCTGCAGCCTCTATAAAGGGGTTGTGGAGGCCTAGGTCTGGTTTTCGGGCTCCCTGTCCTCCTTTCTCAGTAGCTGATGCTCAGCAGGATTGCGCTATCGGAGGCTTCTCTCGCCCCCAGTCGGTCAGTAGTGCGAGGCATCGGTGGAGCGAGGGGCAGGGAAGTACACATACAGTCATAACCCTGGTGGAGGACCCCACAGCCTGTGTGAGCTCAGTGGGGATGGAGGCATCGGTGGAGCCAGGGGCAGGTAAGTACACATACAGTCATAACCCGGGTTGAGGAGCCTGCAGCCTGTGTGAGCTCAGTGGGGATAGCGGCATCGGTGGAGTGATGGGCAGGTAAGTACACATCAAGTCATAACCTGGGTGACGGACCCCGCAGCTTGTGTGAGCTCAGTGGGGATGGTGGCATCAGTGGAGCCAGGGGCAGGTAAGTACACATCCAGTCATAACCCGGGTGGAGGAGCCTGCAGCCTGTGTGAGCTCAGTGGGGATGGCGGCATCGGTGGAGCGAGGGGCAGGTAAGTACACATCCGGTCATAATCTGGGTGGAGGTGCAGTGCCCAAGTTTGGTGTGGCCCCAATGCTACACTGCGTCCCTCGGACACCGTCGAGGTGTTGCCACGTGTTGCTGCACTCCATAAGGGATAGTAAGGTGTGGTGCACCCCAATGGGAAGTCCAGAGAGTCTTGCAGGTCTGCAGTAAACCAGGGTGCTTCTTTATTGGAGGAATTCAATAAGAGGTAATGAGACGAGACATAGGGCTGGCTTCTCCAGTCTCCTCCCTGAGACGAGGCATAGGGCTGGCTTCTCCAGTCTCCTCCCTGAGACGAGGCATAGGGCTGGCTTCTCCAGTCTCCTCCCTGAGACGAGGCTATAGGGCTGGCTTCTCCAGTCTCCTCCCTGAGACGAGGCTATAGGGCTGGCTTCTCCAGTCTCCTCCCTGAGACGAGGCATAGGGCTGGCTTCTCCAGTCTCCTCCCTGAGATGAGGCATAGGGCTGGCTTCTCCAGTCTCCTCCCTGAGATGAGGCATAGGGCTGGCTTCTCCAGTCTCCTCCCGGAGACGAGGCATTGGGCTGGCTTCTCCAGTCTCCTCCCTGAGACGAGGCATTGGGCTGGCTTCGCCAGTCTCCTCCCTGAGACGAGGCATAGGGCTGGCTTCTCCAGTCTCCTCCCTGTCAGAAGGGTTTGATGCTGAGGAAAGTCCTGAGCTAGCTGTCCCTCTCTCTCTTCAGAAGTCTGGTACCCTGGCCAAAGGCTGGAGGCCCAAGGTCTGTGGAAGTATCCCCGTCTCAGCATCTTCTTCTGGTCACGGATGTGCACTGATCCCTAACTGCACAACACTAGGAGCTCTTACTGTTCTCCTTTTATAGAGTTTCTTGTTGAACTAGAACCTTCTAGTGGGAGGGGTGGGGTGGAGAGGCTCAGCACAGATACAATGTTACACTTTCCGTCTCTCATAGACTTACATTACAGCTTCAATGATACTCAATGGCAATGACACAGCAGATTTTCCAGACAAAACAATAATGCTGAACCAGACGTTAATATGGTCAGTCTGTCTGGCTTTGATGGTAAACAATGTATGGCTTTTAACCTCCAAAACATGGTCTTCTTTAAACCATATGGCAGCTTGGAAAATGAGCAGCTTTTTATTCAAAGTTCCAAAGGTCTCTCAGTATTCATTAACCCTTTCCACAGAGCCTCACAAATACAGTGCAAATGAACAGAATATACACTCACCTAAAGAATTATTAGGAACACCTGTTCTATTTCTCATTGATGCAATTATCTAGTCAACCAATCACATGGCAGTTGCTTCGATGCATTTAGGGGGGTGCTCCTGGTCAAGACAATCTCCTGAACTCCAAACTGAATGTCAGAATGGGAAAGAAAGGTGATTTAAGCCATTTTGAGCGTGGCATGGTTGTTGGTGCCAGACGGGCCGGTCTGAGTATTTCACAACCTGCTCAGTTACTGGGATTTTCACGCACAACCATTTCTAGGGTTTACAAAGAATGGAGTGAAAAGGGAAAAACATCCAGTATGCGGCCGTCCTGTGGGCGAACATGCCTTGTGGATGCTAGAGGTCAGAGGAGAATGGGCCGACTGATTCAAGCTGATAGAAGAGCAACGTTGGCTGAAATAACCACTCGTTACAACCGAGGTCTGCAGCAAAGCATTTGTGAAGCCACAACACGCACAACCTTGAGGCGGATGGGCTACAACAGCAGAAGACCCCACCGGGTACCACTCATCTCCACTACAAATAGGAAAAAGAGGCTACAATCTGCACGAGCTCACCAAAATTGGACTGTTGAAGACTGGAGAAATGTTGCCTGGTCTGATGAGTCTCGATTTCTGTTGAGACATTCAAATGGTAGAGTCCGAATTTGGGGTAAACAGAATGAGAACATGTATCCCTCCTCTGATGGCTGCTTCCAGCAGGATAATGCACCATGTCACAAAGCTCCAATCATTTCACATTGGTTTCTTGAACATGACAATAAGTTCACTGTACTAAAATGGCCCCACAGTCACCAGATCTCAACCCAATAGAGCATCTTTGGGATGTGGTGGAACGGGAGCTTCGTGCCCTGGATGTGCATCCCTCAAATCTCCATCAACTGCAAGATGCTATCCTATCAATATGGGCCAACATTTCTAAAGAATGCTATCAGCACCTTGTGGAATCAATGCCACGTAGAATTAAGGCAGTTCTGAAGGCAAAAGGGGGTCCAACACCGTATTAGTATGGGGGCACTAATAATTCTTTAGGTGAGTGTATATTACAAAACATATACAAAATGTAGTAACACAGTAATAAACAGTATAATTCAATGCAAGTTAACCCTTTAAAGTGAAATAAAGTAAGGAGTTGACGACTTTGCATAGGGGAAACAGGGACAAATGTCCACAAATGTAACCCTAATGTAACATGGTCCAAGGCAACAAGCTCAAATGGCCTCTGACTCTGAATTGGGTGCAGTGGTGCGTTCTGTCTGGGCTGGTCATCCTTATTGACAGACAAACCCGAGAGGATCTTAGAGACTGTTCACAGTGGATAGGATCCCTCTTCTTGTGAATGACTTTTCTGCTGAAGAAACCTGAAACATAAAACAGTCTTTCTCTAGATCCCAGCTTAGGCCTAAACTCTTCTGCAAAGGAAGGGTGTCTGTTCCCAGCAAAGGTCTTTGAGATCTTCAGCTCTGTCTTCTGCGGTGACAGCTTCCATGACTTGTTTGCTGTTAGAGCCAATCTTATGTAGTCGCAGATTAGACTCTGCCAGCTTATGTTTTGCGGAGAATGTTGACTGCTCCTTCAGGTGTGCTATCTGAAGCAAGTCCATTGTCTACATAGAAGTGTCTCATCACAAAGTGTTTGGCATCTTGACCACAATGTTCTGCACCTTTCTGGGGAGCTTGGCACATGCAGTATATGGCAACAGCAGGAGAAGGGCTGTTACCATAAACATGCTCTCTCATCCTATACTCTGTTACCTCTTTATCTATGTCGTTACCCTTGTACCACAGGAGACGCAGGTAGTCACGATGGTCCTCTCCCACTAGGAAACGTCTGTTGCACGTCACCTGTGAAGGCTCTTTCCTGAAGCGTAAGAGGACCCCCAGAAGTGTGGTGTTTAGATCTGGGCGCACATAATAAAACCCCTTCACGTTGAGCACTGGAATGGAACACAACTCTTATTTGGTCTGGCTTGTGTGGATGGTGAACGGCAGACATTGGCAGATTGACCAGTGTTCTTCACCTTCATCCAGTGATGGTGCTACCTCAGCAGGAGTATTGTCAAGCATCCTTTTCATAAATTCTGTAAAGTCTTTTTTCTCTTCAGGTTTTCTTTGTGAAGTTTTACGTAGTGTGTCCAGGCGCTTCATGGCCTGCTCTCTGTTACTAGGTAAATAACACCTGGCGTGCGAGAAGGTAAAGGGGCTGCCCAATTGTTGTTTTCATCTTGGAAAGTCTCTTCATCCATGATATTGTTACGACCATGGTTATGGTCGTGACTCCTTATCCGCATGCTGTTGCCTGCGGTTTTGGTTTTGTTGTCAACCACATGGTGAGGGCTGCTTGTTTGTTGCCTCACGTGTGGTTGCCGCTGGCAACATGTTTGTATTTGGCAGCATAGCAGCCTGAGCTGTTGCTAGGCAGCTTGTTGTCAGGTGCATGCGGGTACACCTGGCAACCTCTCTTTGTATGTGTGCACTTTCCCGGTGTGTTGTGCAAGAGGTTGTATGTGTGCATTGTGACACTTTAGGTCACTTGCGGTTGCCCCTGGCAACGTGTGGTGTAGTGTACATGTGGTGGCAGTGTCTCGGCCTTCTGGCTGTTTCCCTGGACATGGTTGCCACGCATGTCGTTGCCAGCGGTACCAGCTGCACTTTGATTGTTGTTTGTACACTTCCCCTTTAAGTGGCCGTCTTCCCTTGCCTGGTGTAGGAAGGGTTAACTCCCTTCTTAGTGTGTGAGCACTGGGTGTGTCTGTGTGTGGGTGTGGCTGTGTGTGTGTGGGTGTGTCTGTGTGTGTGTGTGGCTGTGTGGGTGTGTCTGTGTGTGTGGGTGTGTCTGTGTGTGGGTGTGGCTGTGGGTGTGTCTGTGTGTGTGGGTGTGTCTGTGTGTGGGTGTGGCTGTGTGTGTGTGGGTGTGGCCACTTGGGGCTATTTAGCTCCGGCTGGATGCCAGACTCTGAGGGGTACTTCAGCCATGGTCTGCTGGAGTCATCCTCCTGGTATATACCATCTGCCAGTGAGGGCCACCCTTGTGGTCATAAGTTTATGTCTGATGTTATGAAGATGTTTCTTTGGTCTCTTTGTTTCTTGCAGCTATGGTGTCCTGGGTCCCTGTGTGATGTGTGCTGTGTGCTGTGTCCGTCTGTGTTGTAGTGGACAGCAGCACTTGTACATGGGTTCCAGGCTGTGTGTCTGTGGCAGGTAGGTGTGGTACTTGTTTCATTTACCTGCCATTGCCATATGCTGTTTATGTTCCCCTTCCTTTGCAGTCTGGTCAGTGAGACTCCTGTTTGTCCATGTCTTGGAGGAACAGGTCGTCTTACCCTGCTCCTAGTCCAGGGCCACCCTGAGGGCTAGTAGGGATTATAGGTTCCAGAGTATGAGCCCTCCTACCATCAGGGTCGGCTCATACGGCTAGGAGACAGGGTCAGAATTAGGGACGTATTAGGAGGTGACCTGCTCCCTGATTCCTGTCCTGGCCTAGCAGCGACCACCATCTTCTGCCATCACACGGCTGAGGGTTTTTCCCATCCTCAGCCGTGACAGATATGGAGAAAGGCTCGATCATCTATTGACATTGCTTGTTTGTCATCATCTTCTGTTCTCTGGAACACAGAGTTCCCTACAGTGTCAGACTCCATGCCACTACTAATGTCTCTATTGTGACTCGAAGGAAAGTCCCAGTATGGTTGTAGGGTTCCTTTAACCACAAAGCTGTTCTAGCATGGACTAAGAAGGGACGTGCGCCCATTCATTAGCACAGATGTCTTTGAAGTGTTGACACTGTCAGGCCGATGTGCTGCCCCTAGACCAGTGGTGCCCAACCATTTTTCGTCTGAGGGCCGCACTAGCCTTGGTATAAATTTCGCGGGCCGGAACCAGGTAGCTTTGCCAGAAAGATATGCAAATGCTATGAGGGGGCACGTGTGAGCATTACTACTGTGAAGAGGGCACATATCTGGCATAACTACTGTGAGGAGGGCACATATCAGGGTATAACTACTGTGAGGAGGGCACATATTAGGGTATAACTACTGTGAGGAGGGCACATATTAGGGTATAACTGCTGTTAGGAGGGTACATATCAGGGCATAACTACTGTGAGGGGGCACGAGTGAGCATTACTACTGTGAAGAGGGCACATATCTGGCATAACTACTGTGAGGGGGCACATATCAGGGTATAACTACTATAAGGAGGGCACATATTAGGGTATAACTACTGTGAGCTGTGAGGAGGGTACATATCTGGCATAACTACTGTGAGGAGGGCACATATCAGGGTATAACTACTGTGAGGAGGGCACATATTAGGGTATAACTGCTGTTAGGAGGGTACATATCAGGGCATAACTACTGTGAGGGGGCACGAGTGAGCATTACTACTGTGAAGAGGGCACATATCTGGCATAACTACTGTGAGGGGGCACATATCTGGCATAACTACTGTGAGGGGGCACATATCTGGGCATAACTACTGTGAGGAGGGCACATATCAGGGCATAACTACTGTGAGGAGGGCACATATCAGGGCATAACTACTGTGAAGAGGGCACACATCTGGGCATAACTACTGTGAGGGGGCACATATCTGGGCATAACTACTGTGAGGGGGCATATATCTGGGCATAACTACTGTGAGGGGGCATATATCTGGGCATGACTACTGTGAGGGGGCATGTGTGAGCATTACATCTGTGAAGAAGGCACATATCTTGGCATTATTACTGTGAGGGGGGGGGGGGACATGTGATGTATACATGTGTGTAATGTATCTGATGATCACACACTGCACTACATACATTACACACATGTATACATCACATACTGCGATGTCACCTTCTTCTGCAGGTCTACCTTGATGTCTGGTCTTTAGGCTTCAGTCAGATTCTCCACCGCCATGCTTGCGCCGTGTGCCCGACACCACCAGGAGCTGGCCCCTCCTCCTTTCATCTCCCGCCACAGATCCCCCCCTAAGTGTCGTCCACAGATCCCCCCCTAAGTGTCGTCCACAGATCCCCCCCCCTAAGTGTCGTCCACAGATCCCCCCCCAAGTGTCGTCCACAGATCCCCCCCCAAGTGTCGTCCACAGATCCCCCCCCAAGTGTCGTCCACAGATCCCCCCCCTAAGTGTCGTCCACAGATCCCCCCCCTAAGTGTCGTCCACAGAACCCCCCCCTAAGTGTCGTCCACAGATCCCCCCCCTAAGTGTCGTCCACAGATCCCCCCCTAAGTGTCGTCCACAGATCCCCCCCTAAGTGTCGTCCACAGATCCCCCCCTAAGTGTCGTCCACAGATCCCCCCCTAAGTGTCGTCCACAGATCCCCCCCTAAGTGTCGTCCACAGATCCCCCCCTAAGTGTCGTCCACAGATCCCCCCCTAAGTGTCGTCCACAGATCCCCCCCTAAGTGTCGTCCACAGATCCCCCCCTAAGTGTCGTCCACAGATCCCCCCCTAAGTGTCGTCCACAGATCCCCCCCTAAGTGTCGTCCACAGATCCCCCCCTAAGTGTCGTCCACAGATCCCCCCCTAAGTGTCGTCCACAGATCCCCCCCCAAGTGTCGTCCACAGATCCCCCCCAAGTGTCGTCCACAGATCCCCCCCCAAGTGTCGTCCACAGATCCCCCCCTAAGTGTCGTCCACAGATCCCCCCCTAAGTGTCGTCCACAGATCCCCCCCTAAGTGTCGTCCACAGATCCCCCCCTAAGTGTCGTCCACAGATCCCCCCCTAAGTGTCGTCCACAGATCCCCCCCTAAGTGTCGTCCACAGATCCCCCCCTAAGTGTCGTCCACAGATCCCCCCCTAAGTGTCGTCCACAGATCCCCCCCTAAGTGTCGTCCACAGATCCCCCCCTAAGTGTCGTCCACAGATCCCCCCCTAAGTGTCGTCCACAGATCCCCCCCTAAGTGTCGTCCACAGATCCCCCCCTAAGTGTCGTCCACAGATCCCCCCCTAAGTGTCGTCCACAGATCCCCCCCTAAGTGTCGTCCACAGATCCCCCCCTAAGTGTCGTCCACAGATCCCCCCCTAAGTGTCGTCCACAGATCCCCCCCTAAGTGTCGTCCACAGATCCCCCCCTAAGTGTCGTCCACAGATCCCCCCCTAAGTGTCGTCCACAGATCCCCCCCTAAGTGTCGTCCACAGATCCCCCCCTAAGTGTCGTCCACAGATCCCCCCCTAAGTGTCGTCCACAGATCCCCCCCTAAGTGTCGTCCACAGATCCCCCCCTAAGTGTCGTCCACAGATCCCCCCCTAAGTGTCGTCCACAGATCCCCCCCTAAGTGTCGTCCACAGATCCCCCCCTAAGTGTCGTCCACAGATCCCCCCCTAAGTGTCGTCCACAGATCCCCCCCTAAGTGTCGTCCACAGATCCCCCCCTAAGTGTCGTCCACAGATCCCCCCCTAAGTGTCGTCCACAGATCCCCCCCTAAGTGTCGTCCACAGATCCCCCCCTAAGTGTCGTCCACAGATCCCCCCCTAAGTGTCGTCCACAGATCCCCCCCTAAGTGTCGTCCACAGATCCCCCCCTAAGTGTCGTCCACAGATCCCCCCCTAAGTGTCGTCCACAGATCCCCCCCTAAGTGTCGTCCACAGATCCCCCCCTAAGTGTCGTCCACAGATCCCCCCCTAAGTGTCGTCCACAGATCCCCCCCTAAGTGTCGTCCACAGATCCCCCCCTAAGTGTCGTCCACAGATCCCCCCCTAAGTGTCGTCCACAGATCCCCCCCTAAGTGTCGTCCACAGATCCCCCCCTAAGTGTCGTCCACAGATCCCCCCCTAAGTGTCGTCCACAGATCCCCCCCTAAGTGTCGTCCACAGATCCCCCCCTAAGTGTCGTCCACAGATCCCCCCCTAAGTGTCGTCCACAGATCCCCCCCTAAGTGTCGTCCACAGATCCCCCCCTAAGTGTCGTCCACAGATCCCCCCCTAAGTGTCGTCCACAGATCCCCCCCTAAGTGTCGTCCACAGATCCCCCCCTAAGTGTCGTCCACAGATCCCCCCCTAAGTGTCGTCCACAGATCCCCCCCTAAGTGTCGTCCACAGATCCCCCCTAAGTGTCGTCCACAGATCCCCCCCTAAGTGTCGTCCACAGATCCCCCCCTAAGTGTCGTCCACAGATCCCCCCCTAAGTGTCGTCCACAGATCCCCCCCTAAGTGTCGTCCACAGATCCCCCCCTAAGTGTCGTCCACAGATCCCCCCCTAAGTGTCGTCCACAGATCCCCCCCTAAGTGTCGTCCACAGATCCCCCCCTAAGTGTCGTCCACAGATCCCCCCCTAAGTGTCGTCCACAGATCCCCCCCTAAGTGTCGTCCACAGATCCCCCCCTAAGTGTCGTCCACAGATCCCCCCCTAAGTGTCGTCCACAGATCCCCCCCTAAGTGTCGTCCACAGATCCCCCCCTAAGTGTCGTCCACAGATCCCCCCCTAAGTGTCGTCCACAGATCCCCCCCTAAGTGTCGTCCACAGATCCCCCCCTAAGTGTCGTCCACAGATCCCCCCCTAAGTGTCGTCCACAGATCCCCCCCTAAGTGTCGTCCACAGATCCCCCCCTAAGTGTCGTCCACAGATCCCCCCCTAAGTGTCGTCCACAGATCCCCCCCTAAGTGTCGTCCACAGATCCCCCCCTAAGTGTCGTCCACAGATCCCCCCCTAAGTGTCGTCCACAGATCCCCCCCTAAGTGTCGTCCACAGATCCCCCCCTAAGTGTCGTCCACAGATCCCCCCCTAAGTGTCGTCCACAGATCCCCCCCTAAGTGTCGTCCACAGATCCCCCCCTAAGTGTCGTCCACAGATCCCCCCCCTAAGTGTCGTCCACAGATCCCCCCCTAAGTGTCGTCCACAGATCCCCCCCTAAGTGTCGTCCACAGATCCCCCCCTAAGTGTCGTCCACAGATCCCCCCCTAAGTGTCGTCCACAGATCCCCCCCTAAGTGTCGTCCACAGATCCCCCCCTAAGTGTCGTCCACAGATCCCCCCCTAAGTGTCGTCCACAGATCCCCCCCTAAGTGTCGTCCACAGATCCCCCCCTAAGTGTCGTCCACAGATCCCCCCCTAAGTGTCGTCCACAGATCCCCCCTAAGTGTCGTCCACAGATCCCCCCCTAAGTGTCGTCCACAGATCCCCCCCTAAGTGTCGTCCACAGATCCCCCCCTAAGTGTCGTCCACAGATCCCCCCCTAAGTGTCGTCCACAGATCCCCCCCTAAGTGTCGTCCACAGATCCCCCCCTAAGTGTCGTCCACAGATCCCCCCCTAAGTGTCGTCCACAGATCCCCCCCTAAGTGTCGTCCACAGATCCCCCCCTAAGTGTCGTCCACAGATCCCCCCCTAAGTGTCGTCCACAGATCCCCCCCTAAGTGTCGTCCACAGATCCCCCCCTAAGTGTCGTCCACAGATCCCCCCCTAAGTGTCGTCCACAGATCCCCCCCTAAGTGTCGTCCACAGATCCCCCCCTAAGTGTCGTCCACAGATCCCCCCCTAAGTGTCGTCCACAGATCCCCCCCTAAGTGTCGTCCACAGATCCCCCCCTAAGTGTCGTCCACAGATCCCCCCCTAAGTGTCGTCCACAGATCCCCCCCTAAGTGTCGTCCACAGATCCCCCCCTAAGTGTCGTCCACAGATCCCCCCCTAAGTGTCGTCCACAGATCCCCCCCTAAGTGTCGTCCACAGATCCCCCCCTAAGTGTCGTCCACAGATCCCCCCCTAAGTGTCGTCCACAGATCCCCCCCTAAGTGTCGTCCACAGATCCCCCCCTAAGTGTCGTCCACAGATCCCCCCCTAAGTGTCGTCCACAGATCCCCCCCTAAGTGTCGTCCACAGATCCCCCCCTAAGTGTCGTCCACAGATCCCCCCCTAAGTGTCGTCCACAGATCCCCCCCTAAGTGTCGTCCACAGATCCCCCCCTAAGTGTCGTCCACAGATCCCCCCCTAAGTGTCGTCCACAGATCCCCCCCTAAGTGTCGTCCACAGATCCCCCCCTAAGTGTCGTCCACAGATCCCCCCCTAAGTGTCGTCCACAGATCCCCCCCTAAGTGTCGTCCACAGATCCCCCCTAAGTGTCGTCCACAGATCCCCCCCTAAGTGTCGTCCACAGATCCCCCCCTAAGTGTCGTCCACAGATCCCCCCCTAAGTGTCGTCCACAGATCCCCCCCTAAGTGTCGTCCACAGATCCCCCCCTAAGTGTCGTCCACAGATCCCCCCCTAAGTGTCGTCCACAGATCCCCCCCTAAGTGTCGTCCACAGATCCCCCCCTAAGTGTCGTCCACAGATCCCCCCCTAAGTGTCGTCCACAGATCCCCCCCTAAGTGTCGTCCACAGATCCCCCCCTAAGTGTCGTCCACAGATCCCCCCCTAAGTGTCGTCCACAGATCCCCCCCTAAGTGTCGTCCACAGATCCCCCCCTAAGTGTCGTCCACAGATCCCCCCCTAAGTGTCGTCCACAGACCCCCCCCTAAGTGTCGTCCACAGATCCCCCCCTAAGTGTCGTCCACAGATCCCCCCCTAAGTGTCGTCCACAGATCCCCCCTAAGTGTCGTCCACAGATCCCCCCCTAAGTGTCGTCCACAGATTCCCTCCCTTCAGTGTCCTCCACAGATTCCCTCCCATCAGTGTCCTCCACAGATTCCCTCCCTTCAGTGTCCTCCACAGATTCCCTCCCTTCAGTGTCCTCCACAGATTCCCTCCCTTCAGTGTCCTCCACAGATTCCCTCCCTTCAGTGTCCTCCACAGATTCCCTCCCTTCAGTGTCCTCCACAGATTCCCTCCCTTCAGTGTCCTCCACAGATTCCCTCCCTTCAGTGTCCTCCACAGATTCCCTCCCTTCAGTGTCCTCCACAGATTCCCTCCCTTCAGTGTCCTCCACAGATTCCCTCCCTTCAGTGTCCTCCACAGATTCCCTCCCTTCAGTGTCCTCCACAGATTCCCTCCCTTCAGTGTCCTCCACAGATTCCCTCCCTTCAGTGTCCTCCACAGATTCCCTCCCTTCAGTGTCCTCCACAGATTCCCTCCCTTCAGTGTCCTCCACAGATTCCCTCCCTTCAGTGTCCTCCACAGATTCCCTCCCTTCAGTGTCCTCCACAGATTCCCTCCCTTCAGTGTCCTCCACAGATTCCCTCCCTTCAGTGTCCTCCACAGATTCCCTCCCTTCAGTGTCCTCCACAGATTCCCTCCCTTCAGTGTCCTCCACAGATTCCCTCCCTTCAGTGTCCTCCACAGATTCCCTCCCTTCAGTGTCCTCCACAGATTCCCTCCCTTCAGTGTCCTCCACAGATTCCCTCCCTTCAGTGTCCTCCACAGATTCCCTCCCTTCAGTGTCCTCCACAGATTCCCTCCCTTCAGTGTCCTCCACAGATTCCCTCCCTTCAGTGTCCTCCACAGATTCCCTCCCTTCAGTGTCCTCCACAGATTCCCTCCCTTCAGTGTCCTCCACAGATTCCCTCCCTTCAGTGTCCTCCACAGATTCCCTCCCTTCAGTGTCCTCCACAGATTCCCTCCCTTCAGTGTCCTCCACAGATTCCCTCCCTTCAGTGTCCTCCACAGATTCCCTCCCTTCAGTGTCCTCCACAGATTCCCTCCCTTCAGTGTCCTCCACAGATCCCCCCCCCTTCAGTGTCCTCCACAGATATCCCCCCCGCCCAGCCCCGCCTCCTAGCTAATTTGTTCCCGGCACTTGCCTCTGTGAAATTGAAGAGAAGCGCCGTGATCTCGCACAGGCGCAGAGCCCAGGAAGACTGTGCATGCGCACTTCGATGCCTCTGCCAGTGCGCCTGTTAAATAAGCTAGGAGGCGGCGCTGGGCGGGCAGATTGCATCGCTTTGCTGCCTGTGCCGTTCGCAGCGCGCCCTGCGCTGATAAAGTCCGGTCACTGCGCGGGCCGTAGGTTGGGCATCACTGCCCTACACAAGCGTCTCCCACTATAACCCACCCTAGGTCAAGTCTTTGAGCACAGGGGGCAATAAAGGGCCCAGTAATTTGCTGGCGTACCTTATGTACCTGTAGAATGTCAGTAGAAGAATGGAGGCATCTGTCTGGATCGTTGCAATGAGGTGAGATATTGAGATGATGAAGGGTCCCTTCTGGTGAAGGATCTCTGACATATCACACTCTATCAGAGTGGGAAGTGAGCGATGGACTCTCCTGTCCAGAGACTCAATAGTTAAGTCCGTAGCTCTTCTTCCTGGACTTGTCTTTAGGGTGTATGGGACTGCGCTCGATGTAGTGGTGAAGGCATCAGAAGACCTTGCCCGTGACCTGTTCCTCTGTTCCTCCAGAAGCACATACATCTCACCTGCCTTCTCCTTACACTGTTTCTAGGCAGATCTTCTATCGTGAGCCTGGATTTGTACAGGCCCCACAGATGTCGGTGCATTTGGACATTACTGGGGGAGGTGAATTGTCTTTTTGCTCCCTGCCCTCATCTTTCGGGGCTTCAGTGATCTCTAGTATCAGGGTGTAAAGCCGCCATGTGGCTGTTTCTGCCACATTCGGAGCAAGCCGCTTGTATTTTGCAGTCTTTGGCTATGTGCTTAGTGGATTCACTTGATGGCGTTTGGTCTAAGGCTAACCTTTCCCTGATACTTCTGAACCCTTTGCACTTGTTTAGAGGATGGGGCTTTTTATGAAGTGGGTCTGTCAGGGCCTTGTGTTCACCCGACAGTCTGGGTCCTCAGAGGGACCACCGTTGTGGGTGATCACGGAAGTCCTCTTGTAGGATCTGGGTGGCTTTTGTCTCTTCGGCAGTGGACTGCTGGTGATGAAGGAACAGCTGGGATCACACCTGGTCTTTGCTTTCTGCTGCACAAACCTAGAAAACACAAAGGAAGGGGGAGGGGGACGTCATGTTCTTCTTGTACTTGGCTCCTACCCTCACCCATTTTTCTTGTAGGTTGTGCGGTAGTTTCTCCACTATAGGCTTAGCACCGCTGGCGGTATCTAAATGTGCAAGTCCTCTTCTTTGGCACACTGGACTTCCCAAAGAATATCCCCCAGCTCTTGCAGTTTAGCTTAGGGAGAGACTCAAGTCTTCATCGGAGCACCTTCAGTTGCCTCTGGGAATCCATATCTATCCTCTAGCCTTTGCCAGGCCGTATCAAGTCCTGCTGAAGGGTTAAATATCCTGCGCACCCTTCTTGCATGCTCTGCTGACTCCGTCCCAAGCCATTTTATCATCAGGTCTAGCATCATCCAGAAGACTTCCATGCCCAGTAATTCTCGTGCCAGTCCTCAAACTTGAGAGCCTGAATTAACCATTTCTTTCCGGATCAGATAGTGACATCTTGTGCGCTCTGGTGTTCGGGTTAGTAAGGGTTCACCTGTTCCTATATGTCTCTAAGGGTTCATCTTTAATGGTTCTGGTACTGCTGACCTTATGGGATGTTTCGTACTCAGGGGTTCTGCTGGTTCTGGATTGGGGAACTGTTTGGTTCCATTGCTGTTTGAAAGTTCTTGGACATGGTCCTTTGTGTGTTCCTCTGAGGAAAGGGGTTTCTCGGGCACATCTGGGCCTCCGCAGATAGACCCACCTCTAGACCGCTCAGCATAACCTGCGGCGGCGGCTGCACACGGACGCCGGAGAATGTGCAACTTGGCTTCCTGTTCTGATTGCTCTTCTTCTTTCTCTGCTCTTTCCTTCATGATGGCGGCTTCTTTCTCAGCAAATTCTAGCTGAACACGAGCCCTGACTAAAAGGGCAATCTGACTGGACCGCGCTGATCTGGACGAGCGAGCGTCTATCACAGACCTGGGCAAACTACGGCCCGGCGGACCTTTTAATCCGGCCCCCGGGCGGAGCCAGAGGCGTGCCAAGCAACGATACCCCTCCTCCGCGAATGAAGAGGACTTCCGACTCGGCGTGCTGCGTGTGGCATGGCGCGGTGGCAGGGAGGCAGCGTCAGCGGCAGTACTGTCTAGGTAAGACACAGCAGGGGGGGGGTGCCTCGTGCGAGCCGTACCCGGGACCCGGCCGGCCGCAATTATTCCCTTCTCTGTAACAGCGCAGCGCCCGCGGCTCTCATAGTATCGGCTGTGACTGTCTGACACTGACAGTCACAGAGCCGACAAGCATGAAGCTGCGGCCGCCTCCCCCCTGTGCTGTGTGTAGTCAGTGTGACTAACACATGGCTGATCATCTCTGAGCATTACGTTTCTAAAGGCAAGGGGGGGGGGGGGGAGGGGTGTGTACTATTGTAAGGGGGGGGGGGTGTTCTGTATATGATGGGGGGTCGGGGGGGTGTTCTGTATATGAGGGGGCCTTCTGTATTCTGGGGGGATTCTTCTGTATTCTGGGGGATCTGTATTGTGGGGGGGGGGGGGGGGGTGTTCTGTATATGAGGGGGCCTTCTGTATTCTGGGGGGATTCTTCTGTATTCTGTATTCTGGGGGATCTGTATTGTGGGGGGGGGGGTGTTCTGTATATGAGGGGGCCTTCTGTATTCTGGGGGGATTCTTCTGTATTCTGTATTCTGGGGGATCTGTATTGTGGGGGGGGGGGGTGTTCTGTATTTTAGGGGGGAGGGGTCTGCACTAGGGTTGTCCCGATACCAGTATCGGTATCGGGACCGATACCCAGTATTAGCGGGAGTACTCGTACTCCCGCTAATACCCCCGATACTTCCCCCCAATCCCCCCCCCCCGCCGCAGCCGAAACCGCCGCCGCCAACAACGCCGCCGCCGCTACAACGTTAATCACCGCGGCGCGGGGAACATTACAGACAGCTTTCGTTTGAACAGCTGTTTTCCCCGCTGCGCATAGACACTCCCCCTTGGACGGATCTGTCCAATCGCGAGCAAGGGGGAGTGTCTATGCGCAGCGGGGAAAACAGCTGTTCAAACGAACGCTGTCTGTAATATTCCCCGCCGCGGTGATTAGGTACAGTAGGTACGGGGGACAATGGCTGGATTCACAGGGGGACAATGGCTGGATTCACAGGGGGACAATGGCTGGATTCACAGGGGGACAATGGCTGGATTCACATGGGGACAATGGCTGGATTCACAGGGGACAATGGCTGGATTCACAGGGGACAATGGCTGGATTCACAGGGGACAATTGCTGGATTCACAGGGGACAATTGCTGGATTCACAGGGGACAATTGCTGGATTCACAGGGGGACAATGGCTGGATTCACAGGGGACAATGGCTGGATTCACAGGGGGACAATGGCTGGATTCACAGGGGACAATGGCTGGATTCACAGGGGGACAATGGCTGGATTCACAGGGGGACAATGGCTGGATTCACAGGGGACAATGGCTGGATTCACAGGGGGACAATGGCTGGATTCACAGGGGACAATTGCTGGATTCACAGGGGACAATGGCTGGATTCACAGGGGGACAATGGCTGGATTCACAGGGGGACAATGGCTGGATTCACAGGGGGACAATGGCTGTATTCACAGGGGACAATGGCTGGATTCACAGGGGACAATGGCTGGATTCACAGGGGACAATGGCTGGATTCACAGGGGACAATTGCTGGATTCACAGGGGGACAATGGCTGGATTCACAGGGGACAATGGCTGGATTCACAGGGGACAATGGCTGGATTCACAGGGGACAATGGCTGGATTCACAGGGGACAATTGCTGGATTCACAGGGGACAATTGCTGGATTCACAGGGGACAATGGCTGGATTCACAGGGGACAATTGCTGGATTCACAGGGGACAATTGCTGGATTCACAGGGGACAATTGCTGGATTCACAGGGGACAATTGCTGGATTCACAGGGGACAATTGCTGGATTCACAGGGGACAATGGCTGGATTCACAGGGGGACAATGGCTGGATTCACAGGGGACAATTGCTGGATTCACAGGGGGACAATGGCTGGATTCACAGGGGGACAATGGCTGGATTCACAGGGGACAATGGCTGGATTCACAGGGGGACAATGCTGGATTCACAGGGGACAATTGCTGGATTCACAGGGGGACAATGGCTGGACTACCCCTTTAAGATTTGGAGTGTCTTTGCATTATGTCTTGAGAATGCTAAGAACCTCTTTCCAACAGTAAATGAAACTCAAAATGTGTTTGAGTGAACGTGATTGTAAATTTTCACTAATATGAGTCACAAATAGTGAAAAATGTTCATTGTTTTGGGAAATTTTGTTTAATAAATTTAAATTTTTTTCTTGTAAGGCAACCTCACTTTTTCATTGTTTAACTATAACAAGTACTCGTACCAGTTGTCCAACAATGATATTTACTGCTTTTTATAAAGAAATACAATTGATTTTATGCAGTATTGAGTTTAGCCTTTTGGCCCGGCCCTCCAAAATATTTTCAGTTTCTCATGTGGCCCCATCGAAAAAATAATTGCCCACCCCTGGTCTATCATCTCTCACACTGGCGTTTGGTTTCCGTTTGTGAGATCCGTTCAGGGCTCAGCATCCAAATTGGATCAGTTTTGCCCTAATGCATTCTGAATGTAGAAGGATCCGCTCAGAATGCGTCAGTTTGCCTCCGTTCCGTCTCTATTCCGCTCTGGAGGCCGCCTGCAGCGTTCTGGTGTCCGTCTGACGATGCAGAGTTTTCACGGACACAATCTGGCACAATAGAAAACGGATCCGTCCTACATTGACTTTCAATGCTGTTCAAGACGGATCCGTTTTGGCGATGTTACAGATAATACAAACGGATCCGTTCTAAACGGGACATGACGGATCCGCCCAAAACGCGAGTGTGAAAGTAGCCTTATACTGATCACGGACTCCTTCTGTCTGTGCAGAGACTCCGAGCTCCAGGCTTGTCGCACTATCACCTCTTCACTATTCCGCTCTCTCTCTAAAAGGAAAGCTAAACGCTTGTCCGAGACTCCGCAGAAGCCGACGGCTTGTCTTGTCGACCAAAGGAATCCAACTTTATTCTATTTTTCGTAAAAAACTGCAATACAATCCGTATACCTAGAACCACTAGCAGATGAGCCCACGGCCCTACAGGCGGTGATGTCTCAGACCGGCCGCATCCACCCAGAATAGCGATCTAAGATGGCTGGAGACCCTTCTTAAGTGATGTACAGAACCTGTGTAAGGCTCCATTCACACCTCCGCGATGTACTGCGCATCCGCAATACCCCCGGCCGGCCCCCCATACAACTGACTATAGTCCGCAATTGCAGACAAGAATAGGACATGTTCTATTATTTTCTGGAGCTGCGGACCAGAAGATCAGGGGCGCGCTCCGGAAATGCGGAGAGCACATAGTGTGCTCTCCGCATCCATTCCATCCCCATAGAGAATGAATGGGCCCGCACCCTTTCAGCAAAATTGTGGAACGGATGCGGACACATTTGTGGATGTGTGAATGGAGCCTTAAGCTGCCACTAGATGGCAGTGATAAACTACATGACCTACATAGAGAAGTATAATTCAAAGCACAGTAATGTATTAGTAATGTCGTATTAGTAATGTAGTATTAGTAATATAGTATTAGTAATGTATCAGTAATGTAGTATTAGTAATGTGATATAGTAATGTATCAGTAATGTAGTATTAGTAATGTGATATAGTAATGTATCAGTAATGTAGTATTAGTAATGTATCAGTAATGTAGTATTAGTAATGTATTAGTAATGTAGTATCAGTAACGTAGTATTAGTAATGTAGTATTAGTAATGTGATATAGTAATGTATCAGTAATGTAGTATTAGTAATGTATTAGTAATGTAGTATTAGTAATATAGTATTAGTAATGTATCAGTAATGTAGTATTAGTAATGTGATATAGTAATGTATCAGTAATGTAGTATCAGTAATGTAGTATCAGTAATGTAGTATCAGTAATGTAGTATCAGTAATGTAGTATCAGTAACGTAGTATTAGTAATGTGATATAGTAATGTATCAGTAATGTAGTATTAGTAATATAGTATTAGTAATGTATCAGTAATGTAGTATTAGTAATGTGATATAGTAATGTATCAGTAATGTAGTATTAGTAATGTATTAGTAATGTAGTATCAGTAAGGTAGTATCAGTAATGTAGTATCAGTAACGTAGTATTAGTAATGTGATATAGTAATGTATCAGTAATGTAGTATTAGTAATGTATTAGTAATGTAGTATCAGTAATGTAGTATTAGTAATATAGTATTAGTAATGTATCAGTAATGTAGTATTAGTAATGTGATATAGTAATGTATCAGTAATGTAGTATTAGTAATGTAGTATTAGTAATGTAGTATCAGTAATGTAGTATTAGTAATATAGTATTAGTAATGTATCAGTAATGTAGTATTAGTAATGTGATATAGTAATGTATCAGTAATGTAGTATTAGTAATGTAGTATTAGTAATGTAGTATCAGTAATGTAGTATTAGTAATATAGTATTAGTAATGTATCAGTAATGTAGTATTAGTAATGTGATATAGTAATGTATCAGTAATGTAGTATCAGTAATGTAGTATCAGTAACGTAGTATTAGTAATGTATCAGTAATGTTACTAGCGTTAATGTCCTACAATACGGGAGCCCCTGCACCTCCTGGAGAGACGTTATTTAATCTGTGGGATGAAAAGTAAAGTAAAAGAATAAATAAATCCTAAATCAAATACAAAGATGAAATTCAGGGTTTAGGCCGATTGTGGACGGAGCTCCAGGTCGGCGCCTCCTTTGGGGTTAGGGTTCTTGTCCAGTTTGCGGTCTCTTCCGGTCCTCGGAGATGGAATCTCTTCTAATATCTGATCTTCTGCACTGAGGAATCGGTGACTCCGACTGTTACACTGACGGCCGATTCTTCATGTTAATCTGATTATAATGTCATCACATGTTCTATAATATATGGGGGGGGGGGGGGGGTAAATGTGTGAGTGACAGGTGACATCAACGTTATAATGTCCAGACATGTATGTGATCATGCCTTATATATGTATGATTGTCTACTCCCCACAGGGACAACTACTCCCCACAGAGACAACTACTCCCCACAGAGACAACTACTCCCCACAGAGACAACTACTCCCCACAGAGCCCACAGGGACAACTACTCCCCACAGAGACAACTACTCCTCACAGAGACAACTACTCCCCACAGAGACAACTACTCCCCACAGAGACAACTACTCCCCACAGAGACAACTACTCCCCACAGAGACAACTACTCCCCACAGAGCCCACAGGGACAACTACTCCCCACAGGGACAACTACTCCCCACAGAGACAACTACTCCTCACAGGGACAACTACTCCTCACAGGGACAACTACTCCTCACAGGGACAACTACTCCTCACAGGGACAACTACTCCTCACAGGGACAACTACTCCTCACAGAGACAACTACTCCTCACAGGGACAACTACTCCTCACAGAGACAACTACTCCCCACAGGGACAACTACTCCCCACAGAGACAACTACTCCCCACAGAGACCACAGGGACAACTACTCCCCACAGAGACAACTACTCCTCACAGAGACAACTACTCCCCACAGAGACAACTACTCCCCACAGAGACAACTACTCCCCACAGAGACAACTACTCCCCACAGGGACAACTACTCCCCACAGGGACAACTACTCCCCACAGGGACAACTACTCCCCACAGAGAAAACTACTCCCCACAGAGACAACTACTCCCCACAGAGCCCACAGGGAAAACTACTCCCCACAGAGACAACTACTCCCCACATGGACAACTACTCCCCACAGAGACAACTACTCCCCACAGAGCCCACAGGGAAAACTACTCCCCACAGAGACAACTACTCCCCACAGAGCCCACAGGGAAAACTACTCCCCACAGAGACAACTACTCCCCACAGAGACAACTACTCCCCACAGGGACAACTACTCCCCACAGAGACAACTACTCCCCACAGAGACAACTACTCCCCACAGGGACAACTACTCCCCACAGAGACAACTACTCCCCACAGAGACAACTACTCCCCACAGGGACAACTACTCCCCACAGAGACAACTACTCCCCACAGAGACAACTACTCCCCACAGGGACAACTACTCCCCACAGAGACAACTACTCCCCACAGGGACAACTACTCCCCACAGAGACAACTACTCCCCACAGAGACAACTACTCCCCACAGGGACAACTACTCCCCACAGGGACAACTACTCCCCACAGAGACAACTACTCCCCACAGAGACAACTACTCCCCACAGAGACAACTACTCCCCACAGAGACATGTGGGGAGTAATACAACCAGCTCTCCAGGAGCCTCGATGCTGGGAGGGGGCGGGGCCATGTACTGGGGAACCCCCATGATAAAGGAACAGGTGGTGAGGAAATCCCCGGGACTCGGCGACTGCAGGATCATGTGACCTGCGGCTGCGTTCTGTCACTAACCCCCCCCCCCCCCCCCCCCCCCCCCCCCCCCCCCCAGGAGGAGCAGTGGACGCATCTATCCAGTTCTGTAGAACCTGTCATCCGTATTCCTGGTTTCGGAACGCCTCCCATTCGGCGCCGGTGATATTAATCAGCAGGAGTGTGAGTGGACCTGCCAGCACTCAGACGGAGTCCCCTTAGAGTTAGGGCACTTTCACACTTGCGTTGTTGGATTCCGGCAGGCAGTTCCGTCGCCAATCTGTAGGCAAACGGATACCACTTTTTGACGGATGCGGATCGCTCTCACAAATGCATTGCAATACCGGATCTGTCTCACTGGTTGTCATCTGGAAAAACGATTACGGTATTTGCTGCGGCAAGTGTTTGCTGCAGTATTTTCTCCGTCCAAAAACCGTACAGTGACTGAACTGAGGACGTCCTGATCGGATCGCTCTCCATTCAGAATGCACCGGGATCCGTTCTCTCCAAGACTGAGCCCCGAGGACGGAGCGCCAGAGAAATGTAATGCAAGTGTGAAAGTGCCCTCAGACAACTGTTCAGATGGCGCGGTGCTGGTGGGTAGGTGGGGCCCGGTGCCGGGGGGACATTGCCTGGAAGCAGGGGTGCTGTGCTGGTGGGTAGGTGGGGCCCGGTGCCGGGGTGGCATTGCCTGGAAGCAGGGGTGCTGTGCTGGTGGGTAGGTGGGGCCCGGTGCCGGGGGGACATTGCCTGGAAGCAGGGGTGCTGTGCTGGTGGGTAGGTGGGGCCGGTGCCGGGGTGGAATTGCCAGGAAGCAGGGGTGCTGTGCTGGTGGGTAGGTGGGGCCCGGTGCCGGGGTGGCATTGCCTGGAAGCAGGGGTGCTGTGCTGGTGGGGCCGGTGCCGGGGTGGCATTGCCAGGAAGCAGGGGTGCTGTGCTGGTGGGTAGGTGGGGCCCGGTGCCGGGGTGACATTGCCTGGAAGCAGGGGTGCTGTGCTGGTGGGTAGGTGGGGCCCAGTGCCGGGGTGGCATTGCCAGGAAGCATGGGTGCTGTGCTGGTGGGTAGGTGGGGCCGGTGCCGGGGTGGAATTGCCAGGAAGCAGGGGTGCTGTGCTGGTGGGTAGGTGGGGCCCGGTGCCGGGGTGGAATTGCCAGGAAGCAGGGGTGCTGTGCTGGTGGGTAGGTGGGGCCCGGTGCCGGGGTGGCATTGCCTGGAAGCAGGGGTGCTGTGCTGGTGGGTAGGTGGGGCCGGTGCTGGGGTGGAATTGCCAGGAAGCAGGGGTGCTGTGCTGGTGGGTAGGTGGGGCCCGGTGCCGGGGTGGCATTGCCTGGAAGCAGGGGTGCTGTGCTGGTGGGTAGGTGGGGCCGGTGCTGGGGTGGCAGTGCCAGGAAGCAGGGGTGCTGTGTTGGTGGGTAGGTGGGGCCGGTGCCGGGGTGGCATTGCCAGGAAGCAGGGGTGCTGTGCTGGTGGGGCCCGGTGCCGGGGTGGCATTGCCAGGAAGCAGGGGTGCTGTGCTGGTGGGTAGGTGGGGCCGGTGCCGGGGTGGCATTGCCAGGAAGCAGGGGTGCTGTGCTGGTGGGTAGGTGGGGCCCGGTGCCGGGGTGGCATTGCCTGGAAGCAGGGGTGCTGTGCTGGTGGGTAGGTGGGGCCGGTGCTGGGGTGGCATTGGCAGGAAGCAGGGGTGCTGTGCTGTGGTCCGGTGGTCGCCACGCAGTGCCGCACCAGATTTGGAGGTCGCTGCGCAGTGCTGCGCCAAGTTTACAGTAGGTCCCACTCTTAGAGGCAACCTTGACGTGGTGAGCGGGCTCATGCCCATCGTAATGCACACGAATGCCTCTATGTACAGCACGCAGTATGGGGGGCCGTCCACTGACAGTATGGGGGGCCGTCCACGGACCATGGCGCTGAGAAGCGAGTTTATGAGATCTGAGCGTCTGGATGTGCGACCCCGAACAGGTCTCCGGTCTCCATGGGCCTCCCCGTCCTTCTTCATCCGTAGACTGTACCGCTCCCCACTGTGATCGCTCTGACATCCACCGACGACTTCCGTTATTGGACTGGGATAGCGGATATTATAAAAAAATGATGGGAGTCAAATAGAAGCCGTATCCTGGGAGGTGGGATACAGCGAGGATGGACGGGGGTCCGCAAACTCCTCAGCCAAGTGAGATCTATTATACTTAAAAAACGGATTGACGGAGAGGAAGGGGGCGGAGCGGAAGGGGGCGGAGCGGAAGGGGGTGGAGCAAAAGGTGACAAAGGGAGAGAAATAATAGAGAAGTGGAGGGGAAAGGGCGATTGTTGGTTGAATACAGAAGGGCGGGGGAGGGGAAAGAGGAAGATGGTGGATTGTTTTGTATAACTTTTTAGTCTGTGTTTTTGTATTGTGAATAAAGATAAATATAAAAAAAGAACCCCCCCCCCCCCATAATAACAGCTCTAGAAGCGGGGGAGGGGGAGCGGCAGCTGCAGGATATAACGGATCACGGGGGAGGGGTCCGGCAAGACTGACAACCCCCATCTGGTGTGAGGATGAAATGTACACTCAGGGTATCAGCATTACACAGCGTCCTTAACCCTGCACTGACCAGACAAGCCGAAGGCAACAAGGACACCATCTCCTGTAGAGTGTAAGCTCTTATGGTCAGTGAGGTCCTCTCTCTCCTGTAGAGTGTAAGCTCTTATGGTCAGTGGGGTCCTCTCTCTCCTGTAGAGTGTAAGCTCTTATGGTCAGTGAGGTCCTCTCTCTCCTGTAGAGTGTAAGCTCTTATGGTCAGCGGCCTCTCTCTCCTGTAGAGTGTAAGCTCTTATGGTCAGTGAGGTCCTCTCTATCTCCTGTAGAGTGTAAGCTCTTATGGTCAGTGAGGTCCTCTCTCCTGTAGAGTGTAAGCTCTTATGGTCAGTGAGGTCCTCTCTCTCTCTCCTGTAGAGTGTAAGCTCTTATGGTCAGTGAGGTCCTCTCTCCTGTAGAGTGTAAGCTCTTATGGTCAGTGAGGTCCTCTCTCTCCTGTAGAGTGTAAGCTCTTATGGTCAGTGAGGTCCTCTCTCTCCTGTAGAGTGTAAGCTCTTATGGTCAGTGAGGTCCTCTCTCTCCTGTAGAGTGTAAGCTCTTATGGTCAGTGAGGTCCTCTCTCTCTCTCCTGTAGAGTGTAAGCTCTTATGGTCAGTGAGGTCCTCTCTCTCCTGTAGAGTGTAAGCTCTTATGGTCAGTGAGGTCCTCTCTCTCCTGTAGAGTGTAAGCTCTTATGGTCAGTGAGGTCCTCTCTCTCCTGTAGAGTGTAAGCTCTTATGGTCAGTGGGGTCCTCTCTCTCTCTCCTGTAGAGTGTAAGCTCTTATGGTCAGTGCGGTCCTCTCTCTCCTGTAGAGTGTAAGCTCTTATGGTCAGCGGCCTCTCTCTCCTGTAGAGTGTAAGCTCTTATGGTCAGTGAGGTCCTCTCTATCTCCTGTAGAGTGTAAGCTCTTATGGTCAGTGAGGTCCTCTCCTCCTGTAGAGTGTAAGCTCTTATGGTCAGTGAGGTCCTCTCTCTCTCTCTCTCTCCTGTAGAGTGTAAGCTCTTATGGTCAGCGGCCTCTCTCTCCTGTAGAGTGTAAGCTCTTATGGTCAGTGAGGTCCTCTCTCTCTCTCTCCTGTAGAGTGTAAGCTCTTATGGTCAGTGAGGTCCTCTCTCTCCTGTAGAGTGTAAGCTCTTATGGTCAGCGGCCTCTCTCTCCTGTAGAGTGTAAGCTCTTATGGTCAGTGGGGTCCTCTCTCTCCTGTAGAGTGTAAGCTCTTATGGTCAGTGAGGTCCTCTCTCTCCTGTAGAGTGTAAGCTCTTATGGTCAGTGAGGTCCTCTCTCCTGTAGAGTGTAAGCTCTTATGGTCAGTGAGGTCCTCTCTCTCTCCTGTAGAGTGTAAGCTCTTATGGTCAGTGAGGTCCTCTCTCTCTCATGTAGAGTGTAAGCTCTTATGGTCAGTGAGGTCCTCTCTATCTTATGTAGAGTGTAAGCTCTTATGGTCAGTGGGGTCCTCTCTCTCTCTCCTGTAGAGTGTAAGCTCTTATGGTCAGTGAGGTCCCCTCTCTCTCTCTCCTGTAGAGTGTAAGCTCTTATGGTCAGTGAGGTCCTCTCTATCTCCTGTAGAGTGTAAGCTCTTATGGTCAGTGAGGTCCTCTCTCTCCTGTAGAGTGTAAGCTCTTATGGCCAGTGAGGTCCTCTCTCTCTCATGTAGAGTGTAAGCTCTTATGGTCAGTGAGGTCCTCTCTCTCTCCTGTAGAGTGTAAGCTCTTATGGTCAGTGGGGTCCTCTCTCCTGTAGAGTGTAAGCTCTTATGGTCAGTGAGGTCCTCTCTCTCCTGTAGAGTGTAAGCTCTTATGGTCAGTGGGGTCCTCTCTCTCTCCTGTAGAGTGTAAGCTCTTATGGTCAGTGGGGTCCTCTCTCTCTCCTGTAGAGGGTAAGCTCTTACAGTCAGTGAGGTCCTCTCTCTCTCATGTAGAGTGTAAGCTCTTATGGTCAGTGAGGTCCTCTCTCTCCTGTAGAGTGTAAGCTCTTATGGTCAGTGGGGTCCTCTCTCTCTCTCCTGTAGAGTGTAAGCTCTTATGGCCAGTGAGGTCCTCTCTCTCTCTCATGTAGAGTGTAAGCTCTTATGGTCAGTGAGGTCCTCTCTCTCTCTCTCTCCTGTACAGTGTAAGCTCTTATAGTCAGTGAGGTCCTCTCTCTCTCCTGTAGAGTGTAAGCTCTTATGGTCAGTGAGGTCCTCTCTCCTGTAGAGTGTAAGCTCTTATGGTCAGTGAGGTCCTCTCTCTCCTGTAGAGTGTAAGCTCTTATGGTCAGTGGGGTCCTCTCTCTCTCCTGTAGAGTGTAAGCTCTTATGGTCAGTGGGGTCCTCTCTCTCCTGTAGAGGGTAAGCTCTTATAGTCAGTGAGGTCCTCTCTCTCTCATGTAGAGTGTAAGCTCTTATGGTCAGTGAGGTCCTCTCTCTCCTGTAGAGTGTAAGCTCTTATGGTCAGTGGGGTCCTCTCTCTCTCTCCTGTAGAGTGTAAGCTCTTATGGCCAGTGAGGTCCTCTCTCTCTCATGTAGAGTGTAAGCTCTTATGGTCAGTGAGGTCCTCTCTCTCTCCTGTAGTGTAAGCTCTTATGGTCAGTGGGGTCCTCTCTCTCTCCTGTAGAGTGTAAGCTCTTATGGTCAGCGGCCTCTCTCTCCTGTAGAGTGTAAGCTCTTATGGTCAGTGAGGTCCTCTCTCTCCTGTAGAGTGTAAGCTCTTATGGTCAGTGGGGTCCTCTCTCTCCTGTAGTGTAAGCTCTTATGGTCAGTGAGGTCCTCTCTCTCTCTCCTGTAGAGTGTAAGCTCTTATGGTCAGTAAGGTCCTCTCTCCTGTAGAGTGTAAGCTCTTATAGTCAGTGAGGTCCTCTCTCTCTCCTGTAGAGTGTAAGCTCTTATGGTCAGTGAGGTCCTCTCTCTCCTGTAGAGTGAAAGCTCTTATGGTCAGTGGGGTCCTCTCTCTCCTGTAGAGTGTAAGCTCTTATGGTCAGTGAGGTCCTCTCTCTCCTGTAGAGTGTAAGCTCTTATGGTCAGTGGGGTCCTCTCTCTCTCCTGTAGAGTGTAAGCTCCTATGGTCAGTGAGGTCCTCTCTCTCTCCTGTACAGTGTAAGCTCTTATGGTCAGTGAGGTCCTCTCTCTCCTGTACAGTGTAAGCTCTTATGGCCAGTGAGGTCCTCTCTCTCCTGTAGAGTGTAAGCTCTTATGGTCAGTGGGGTCCTCTCTCTCTCCTGTAGAGTGTAAGCTCTTATGGTCAGTGAGGTCCTCTCTCCTGTAGAGTGTAAGCTCTTATGGTCAGTGGGGTCCTCTCTCTCCTGTAGAGTGTAAGCTCTTATGGTCAGTGAGGTCCTCTCTCTCCTGTAGAGTGTAAGCTCTTATGGTCAGTGAGGTCCTCTCTATCTCTGTAGAGTGTAAGCTCTTATGGTCAGTGAGGTCCCTCTCTCTCCTGTACAGTGTAAGCTCTTATGGTCAGTGAGGTCCTCTCTCTCTCCTGTAGAGTGTAAGCTCTTATGGTCAGTGAGGTCCTCTCTATCTCCTGTAGAGTGTAAGCTCTTATGGTCAGTGAGGTTCTCTCTCTCTCCTGTAGAGTGTAAGCTCTTATGGTCAGTGAGGTCCTCTCTCTCTCTCCTGTAGAGTGTAAGCTCTTATGGTCAGTGAGGTCCTCTCTCCTGTAGAGTGTAAGCTCTTATGGTCAGTGAGGTCCTCTCTCCTGTAGAGTGTAAGCTCTTATGGTCAGTGAGGTCCTCTCTCTCCTGTAGAGTGTAAGCTCTTATGGTCAGTGAGGTCCTCTCTCTCCTGTAGAGTGTAGCTCTTATGGTCAGTGAGGTCCTCTCTCTCCTGTAGAGTGTAAGCTCTTATGGTCAGTGGGGTCCTCTCTCTCTCCTGTAGAGTGTAAGCTCTTATGGTCAGTAAGGTCCTCTCTCCTGTAGAGTGTAAGCTCGTATGGTCAGTGAGGTCCTCTCTCTCCTGTAGAGTGTAAGCTCTTATGGTCAGTGGGGTCCTCTCTCTCTCCTGTAGAGTGTAAGCTCTTATGGTCAGTGAGGTCCTCTCTCTCCTGTAGAGTGTAAGCTCTTATGGTCAGTGGGGTCCTCTCTCTCTCCTGTAGAGTGTAAGCTCTTATGGTCAGTGAGGTCCTCTCTCTCCTGTAGAGTGTAAGCTCTTATGGTCAGTGGGGTCCTCTCTCTCCTGTAGTGTAAGCTCTTATGGTCAGTGAGGTCCTCTCTCTCTCCTGTAGAGTGTAAGCTCTTATGGTCAGTAAGGTCCTCTCTCCTGTAGAGTGTAAGCTCTTATGGTCAGTAAGGTCCTCTCTCCTGTAGAGTGTAAGCTCTTATGGTCAGTGAGGTCCTCTCTCTCTCTCTCCTGTAGAGTGTAAGCTCTTATGGTCAGTGAGGTCCTCTCTCTCCTGTAGAGTGTAAGCTCTTATGGTCAGTGAGGTCCTCTCTCTCTCTCCTGTAGAGTGTAAGCTCTTATGGTCAGTGAGGTCCTCTCTCTCCTGTAGAGTGTAAGCTCTTATGGTCAGTGGGGTCCTCTCTCTCCTGTAGTGTGTAAGCTCTTATGGTCAGTGCGGTCCTCTCTCTCTCTCCTGTAGAGTGTGAGCTCTTATGGTCAGTGAGGTCCTCTCTCTCTCTCCTGTAGAGTGTAAGCTCTTATGGTCAGTAAGGTCCTCTCTCCTGTAGAGTGTAAGCTCTTATGGTCAGTGAGGTCCTCTCTCCTGTACAGTGTAAGCTCTTATGGCCAGTGAGGTCCTCTCTCTCCTGTAGAGTGTAAGCTCTTATGGTCAGTGAGGTCCTCTCTCTCCTGTAGAGTGTAAGCTCTTATGGTCAGTGAGGTCCTCTCTCTCTCTCCTGTAGAGTGTAAGCTCTTATGGTCAGTGAGGTCCTCTCTCTCTCTCCTGTAGAGTGTAAGCTCTTATGGCCAGTGAGGTCCTCTCTCTCTCCTGTAGAGTGTAAGCTCTTATGGTCAGTGAGGTCCTCTCTCTCCTGTAGAGTGTAAGCTCTTATGGTCAGTGAGGTCCTCTCTCTCCTGTAGAGTGTAAGCTCTTATGGTCAGTGGGGTCCTCTCTCTCCTGTAGTGTAAGCTCTTATGGTCAGTGAGGTCCTCTCTCTCTCCTGTAGAGTGTAAGCTCTTATGGTCAGTGAGGTCCTCTCTCTCCTGTAGAGTGTAAGCTCTTATGGTCAGTGGGGTCCTCTCTCTCCTGTAGTGTAAGCTCTTATGGTCAGTGAGGTCCTCTCTCTCCTGTAGAGTGTGAGCTCTTATGGTCAGTGAGGTCCTCTCTCTCTCCTGTAGAGTGTAAGCTCTTATGGTCAGTAAGGTCCTCTCTCCTGTAGAGTGTAAGCTCTTATGGTCAGTGAGGTCCTCTCTCTCTCCTGTAGAGTGTAAGCTCTTATGGTCAGTGAGGTCCTCTCTCTCTCTCCTGTAGAGTGTAAGCTCTTATGGTCAGTGAGGTCCTCTCTCTCCTGTACAGTGTAAGCTCTTATGGCCAGTGAGGTCCTCTCTCTCCTGTAGAGTGTAAGCTCTTATGGTCAGTGAGGTCCTCTCTATCTCTTTTAGAGTGTAAGCTCTTATGGTCAGTGAGGTCCTCTCTCTCCTGTACAGTGTAAGCTCTTATGGTCAGTGAGGTCCTCTCTCTCTCCTGTAGAGTGTAAGCTCTTATGGTCAGTGAGGTCCTCTCTATCTCCTGTAGAGTGTAAGCTCTTATGGTCAGTAAGGTCCTCTCTCCTGTAGAGTGTAAGCTCTTATGGTCAGTGAGGTCCTCTCTCTCTCTCCTGTAGAGTGTAAGCTCTTATGGTCAGGGAGGTCCTCTCTCTCCTGTAGAGTGTAAGCTCTTATGGTCAGTGAGGTCCTCTCTCTCTCTCCTGTAGAGTGTGAGCTCTTATGGTCAGTGAGGTCCTCTCTCTCCTGTAGAGTGTAAGCTCTTATGGTCAGTGAGGTCCCCTCTCTCCTGTAGAGTGTAAGCTCTTATGGTCAGTGAGGTCCTCTCTCTTTCTTGTAGAGTGTAAGCTCTTATGGTCAGTGAGGTCCTCTCTCTCCTGTAGAGTGTAAGCTCTTATGGTCAGTGAGGTCCTCTCTCTCTCCTGTAGAGTGTAAGCTCTTATGGTCAGTAAGGTCCTCTCTCCTGTAGAGTGTAAGCTCGTATGGTCAGTGAGGTCCTCTCTCTCCTGTAGAGTGTAAGCTCTTATGGTCAGTGAGGTCCTCTCTCTCCTGTAGAGTGTAAGCTCTTATGGTCAGTGGGGTCCTCTCTCTCTCCTGTAGAGTGTAAGCTCTTATGGTCAGTAAGGTCCTCTCTCCTGTAGAGTGTAAGCTCGTATGGTCAGTGAGGTCCTCTCTCTCCTGTAGAGTGTAAGCTCTTATGGTCAGTGAGGTCCTCTCTCTCCTGTAGAGTGTAAGCTCTTATGGTCAGTGAGGTCCTCTCTCTCCTGTAGAGTGTAAGCTCTTATGGTCAGTGAGGTCCTCTCTCTCTCTCCTGTAGAGTGTAAGCTCTTATGGTCAGTGAGGTCCTCTCTCTCTCCTGTACAGTGTAAGCTCTTATGGTCAGTGAGGTCCTCTCTCTCTCTCCTGTAGAGTGTAAGCTCTTATGGTCAGTAAGGTCCTCTCTCCTGTAGAGTGTAAACTCTTATGGTCAGTGGGGTCCTCTCTCTCTCTCTCCTGTAGAGTGTAAGCTCTTATGGTCAGTGAGGTCCTCTCTCTCTCCTGTAGAGTGTAAGCTCTTATGGTCAGTGGGGTCCTCTCTCCTGTACAGTGTAAGCTCTTATGGCCAGTGAGGTCCTCTCTCTCCTGTAGAGTGTAAGCTCTTATGGTCAGTGAGGTCCTCTCTCTCCTGTAGAGTGTAAGCTCTTATGGTCAGTGAGGTCCTCTCTCTCTCTCCTGTAGAGTGTAAGCTCTTATGGTCAGTGAGGTCCTCTCTCTCCTGTAGAGTGTAAGCTCTTATGGTCAGTGGGGTCCTCTCTCTCTCCTGTAGAGTGTAAGCTCTTATGGTCAGTAAGGTCCTCTCTCCTGTAGAGTGTAAGCTCGTATGGTCAGTGAGGTCCTCTCTCTCCTGTAGAGTGTAAGCTCTTATGGTCAGTGAGGTCCTCTCTCTCCTGTAGAGTGTAAGCTCTTATGGTCAGTGAGGTCCTCTCTCTCCTGTAGAGTGTAAGCTCTTATGGTCAGTGAGGTCCTCTCTCTCCTGTAGAGTGTAAGCTCTTATGGTCAGTGAGGTCCTCTCTCTCCTGTAGAGTGTAAGCTCTTATGGTCAGTGAGGTCCTCTCTCCTGTAGAGTGTAAGCTCTTATGGTCAGTGAGGTCCTCTCTCTCTCTCCTGTAGAGTGTAAGCTCTTATGGTCAGCGGCCTCTCTCTCCTGTAGTGTAAGCTCTTATGGTCAGTGAGGTCCTCTCTCTCTCTCCTGTAGAGTGTAAGCTCTTATAGTCAGTGAGGTCCTCTCTCTCTCTCCTGTAGAGTGTAAGCTCTTATGGTCAGTGAGGTCCTCTCTCTCTCTCCTGTAGAGTGTAAGCTCTTATGGTCAGTGAGGTCCTCTCTCTCTCTCCTGTAGAGTGTGAGCTCTTATGGTCAGTGAGGTCCTCTCTCTCTCTCCTGTAGAGTGTGAGCTCTTATGGTCAGTGAGGTCCTCTCTCTCTCTCTCCTGTAGAGTGTAAGCTCTTATGGTCAGTGAGGTCCTCTCTCTCTCCTGTAGAGTGTAAGCTCTTATGGTCAGTGAGGTCCTCTCTCTCCTGTAGAGTGTAAGCTCTTATGGTCAGTGAGGTCCTCTCTCTCCTGTAGAGTGTAAGCTCTTATAGTCAGTGAGGTCCTCTCTCTCTCTCCTGTAGAGTGTGAGCTCTTATGGTCAGTGAGGTCCTCTCTCTCTCCTGTAGAGTGTGAGCTCTTATGGTCAGTGAGGTCCTCTCTCTCTCTCTCCTGTAGAGTGTAAGCTCTTATGGTCAGTGAGGTCCTCTCTATCTCCTTTAGAGTGTAAGCTCTTATGGTCAGTGAGGTCCTCTCTCTCCTGTACAGTGTAAGCTCTTATGGTCAGTGAGGTCCTCTCTCTCTCCTGTAGAGTGTAAGCTCTTATGGTCAGTGAGGTCCTCTCTATCTCCTGTAGAGTGTAAGCTCTTATGGTCAGTAAGGTCCTCTCTCCTGTAGAGTGTAAGCTCTTATGGTCAGTGAGGTCCTCTCTCTCTCTCCTGTAGAGTGTAAGCTCTTATGGTCAGGGAGGTCCTCTCTCTCCTGTAGAGTGTAAGCTCTTATGGTCAGTGAGGTCCTCTCTCTCTCTCCTGTAGAGTGTAAGCTCTTATGGTCAGTGAGGTCCTCTCTCTCTCTCCTGTAGAGTGTGAGCTCTTATGGTCAGTGAGGTCCTCTCTCTCCTGTAGAGTGTAAGCTCTTATGGTCAGTGAGGTCCCCTCTCTCCTGTAGAGTGTAAGCTCTTATGGTCAGTGAGGTCCTCTCTCTTTCTTGTAGAGTGTAAGCTCTTATGGTCAGTGAGGTCCTCTCTCTCCTGTAGAGTGTAAGCTCTTATGGTCAGTGAGGTCCTCTCTCTCTCCTGTAGAGTGTAAGCTCTTATGGTCAGTAAGGTCCTCTCTCCTGTAGAGTGTAAGCTCGTATGGTCAGTGAGGTCCTCTCTCTCCTGTAGAGTGTAAGCTCTTATGGTCAGTGAGGTCCTCTCTCTCCTGTAGAGTGTAAGCTCTTATGGTCAGTGGGGTCCTCTCTCTCTCCTGTAGAGTGTAAGCTCTTATGGTCAGTAAGGTCCTCTCTCCTGTAGAGTGTAAGCTCGTATGGTCAGTGAGGTCCTCTCTCTCCTGTAGAGTGTAAGCTCTTATGGTCAGTGAGGTCCTCTCTCTCCTGTAGAGTGTAAGCTCTTATGGTCAGTGAGGTCCTCTCTCTCCTGTAGAGTGTAAGCTCTTATGGTCAGTGAGGTCCTCTCTCTCTCTCCTGTAGAGTGTAAGCTCTTATGGTCAGTGAGGTCCTCTCTCTCTCCTGTACAGTGTAAGCTCTTATGGTCAGTGAGGTCCTCTCTCTCTCTCCTGTAGAGTGTAAGCTCTTATGGTCAGTAAGGTCCTCTCTCCTGTAGAGTGTAAACTCTTATGGTCAGTGGGGTCCTCTCTCTCTCTCTCCTGTAGAGTGTAAGCTCTTATGGTCAGTGAGGTCCTCTCTCTCTCCTGTAGAGTGTAAGCTCTTATGGTCAGTGGGGTCCTCTCTCCTGTACAGTGTAAGCTCTTATGGCCAGTGAGGTCCTCTCTCTCCTGTAGAGTGTAAGCTCTTATGGTCAGTGAGGTCCTCTCTCTCTCTCCTGTAGAGTGTAAGCTCTTATGGTCAGTGGGGTCCTCTCTCTCTCTCCTGTAGAGTGTAAGCTCTTATGGTCAGTGAGGTCCTCTCTCTCCTGTAGAGTGTAAGCTCTTATGGTCAGTGAGGTCCTCTCTCTCCTGTAGAGTGTAAGCTCTTATGGTCAGTGAGGTCCTCTCTCCTGTAGAGTGTAAGCTCTTATGGTCAGTGAGGTCCTCTCTCTCTCTCCTGTAGAGTGTAAGCTCTTATGGTCAGCGGCCTCTCTCTCCTGTAGTGTAAGCTCTTATGGTCAGTGAGGTCCTCTCTCTCTCTCCTGTAGAGTGTAAGCTCTTATGGTCAGTGAGGTCCTCTCTCTCTCTCCTGTAGAGTGTAAGCTCTTATGGTCAGTGAGGTCCTCTCTCTCTCTCCTGTAGAGTGTGAGCTCTTATGGTCAGTGAGGTCCTCTCTCTCTCTCCTGTAGAGTGTGAGCTCTTATGGTCAGTGAGGTCCTCTCTCTCTCTCTCCTGTAGAGTGTAAGCTCTTATGGTCAGTGAGGTCCTCTCTCTCTCCTGTAGAGTGTAAGCTCTTATGGTCAGTGAGGTCCTCTCTCTCCTGTAGAGTGTAAGCTCTTATGGTCAGTGAGGTCCTCTCTCTCCTGTAGAGTGTAAGCTCTTATAGTCAGTGAGGTCCTCTCTCTCCTGTAGAGTGTAAGCTCTTATGGTCAGTGAGGTCCTCTCTCTCCTGTAGAGTGTAAGCTCTTATGGTCAGTGAGGTCCTCTCTCTCCTGTAGAGTGTAAGTTCTTATGGTCACTGAGGTCCTCTCTCTCTCTCTCCTGTAGAGTGTAAGCTCTTATGGTCAGTGAGGTCCTCTCTCTCCTGTAGAGTGTAAGCTCTTATGGTCAGTGAGGTCCTCTCTCTCCTGTAGAGTGTAAGCTCTTATGGTCAGTGAGGTCCTCTCTCTCTCTCCTGTAGAGTGTAAGCTCTTATGGTCAGCGGGGTCCCCTCTCTCCTGTAGAGTGTAAGCTCTTATGGTCAGTGAGGTCCTCTCTCCTGTAGAGTGTAAGCTCTTATGGTCAGTGAGGTCCTCTCTCTCCTGTAGAATGTAAGCTCTTATGGTCAGTGAGGTCCTCTCTCTCCTGTAGAGTGTAAGCTCTTATGGTCAGTGAGGTCCCCTCTCTCTCTCTCCTGTAGAGTGTAAGCTCTTATGGTCAGTGAGGTCCTCTCTCTCTCTCTCCTGTAGAGTGTAAGCTCTTATGGTCAGTGAGGTCCTCTCTCTCTCTCTCCTGTAGAGTGTAAGCTCTTATGGTCAGTGAGGTCCTCTCTCTCTCTCCTGTAGAGTGTAAGCTCTTATGGTCAGTGAGGTCCTCTCTCTCCTGTAGAGTGTAAGCTCTTATGGTCAGTGAGGTCCTCTCTCTCCTGTAGAGTGTAAGCTCTTATGGTCAGTGAGGTCCTCTCTCTCTCTCCTGTAGAGTGTAAGCTCTTATGGTCAGTGAGGTCCTCTCTCTCTCTCCTGTAGAGTGTAAGCTCTTATGGTCATTGAGGTCCTCTCTCTCCTGTAGAGTGTAAGCTCTTATGGTCAGTGAGGTCCCCTCTCTCCTGTAGAGTGTAAGCTCTTATGGTCAGTGAGGTCCTCTCTCTCTCTCCTGTAGAGTGTAAGCTCTTATGGTCAGTGAGGTCCTCTCTCTCCTGTACAGTGTAAGCTCTTATGGCCAGTGAGGTCCTCTCTCTCCTGTAGAGTGTAAGCTCTTATGGTCAGTGAGGTCCTCTCTATCTCCTTTAGAGTGTAAGCTCTTATGGTCAGTGAGGTCCTCTCTCTCCTGTACAGTGTAAGCTCTTATGGTCAGTGAGGTCCTCTCTCTCTCCTGTAGAGTGTAAGCTCTTATGGTCAGTGAGGTCCTCTCTATCTCCTGTAGAGTGTAAGCTCTTATGGTCAGTAAGGTCCTCTCTCCTGTAGAGTGTAAGCTCTTATGGTCAGTGAGGTCCTCTCTCTCTCTCCTGTAGAGTGTAAGCTCTTATGGTCAGGGAGGTCCTCTCTCTCCTGTAGAGTGTAAGCTCTTATGGTCAGTGAGGTCCTCTCTCTCTCTCCTGTAGAGTGTGAGCTCTTATGGTCAGTGAGGTCCTCTCTCTCCTGTAGAGTGTAAGCTCTTATGGTCAGTGAGGTCCTCTCTCTCTCTCCTGTAGAGTGTGAGCTCTTATGGTCAGTGAGGTCCTCTCTCTCTCTCCTGTAGAGTGTGAGCTCTTATGGTCAGTGAGGTCCTCTCTCTCTCTCTCCTGTAGAGTGTAAGCTCTTATGGTCAGTGAGGTCCTCTCTCTCCTGTAGAGTGTAAGCTCTTATGGTCAGTGAGGTCCTCTCTCTCCTGTAGAGTGTAAGCTCTTATGGTCAGTGAGGTCCTCTCTCTCCTGTAGAGTGTAAGCTCTTATAGTCAGTGAGGTCCTCTCTCTCTCTCCTGTAGAGTGTAAGCTCTTATGGTCAGTGGGGTCCTCTCTCTCCTGTAGAGTGTAAGCTCTTATGGTCAGTGAGGTCCTCTCTCTCCTGTAGAGTGTAAGCTCTTATGGTCAGTGAGGTCCTCTCTCTCCTGTAGAGTGTAAGTTCTTATGGTCACTGAGGTCCTCTCTCTCTCTCTCCTGTAGAGTGTAAGCTCTTATGGTCAGTGAGGTCCTCTCTCTCTCTCTCCTGTAGAGTGTAAGCTCTTATGGTCAGTGAGGTCCTCTCTCTCTCTCCTGTAGAGTGTAAGCTCTTATGGTCAGTGAGGTCCTCTCTCTCCTGTAGAGTGTAAGCTCTTATGGTCAGTGAGGTCCTCTCTCTCCTGTAGAGTGTAAGCTCTTATGGTCAGTGAGGTCCTCTCTCTCTCTCCTGTAGAGTGTAAGCTCTTATGGTCAGTGAGGTCCTCTCTCTCCTGTAGAGTGTAAGCTCTTATGGTCAGTGAGGTCCTCTCTCTCTCCTGTAGAGTGTGAGCTCTTATGGTCAGTGAGGTCCTCTCTCTCTCTCCTGTAGAGTGTAAGCTCTTATGGTCATTGAGGTCCTCTCTCTCTCCTGTAGAGTGTAAGCTCTTATGGTCAGTGAGGTCCCCTCTCTCCTGTAGAGTGTAAGCTCTTATGGTCAGTGAGGTCCTCTCTCTCTCTCCTGTAGAGTGTAAGCTCTTATGGTCAGTGAGGTCCTCTCTCTCCTGTACAGTGTAAGCTCTTATGGCCAGTGAGGTCCTCTCTCTCCTGTAGAGTGTAAGCTCTTATGGTCAGTGAGGTCCTCTCTATCTCCTTTAGAGTGTAAGCTCTTATGGTCAGTGAGGTCCTCTCTCTCCTGTACAGTGTAAGCTCTTATGGTCAGTGAGGTCCTCTCTCTCTCCTGTAGAGTGTAAGCTCTTATGGTCAGTGAGGTCCTCTCTATCTCCTGTAGAGTGTAAGCTCTTATGGTCAGTGAGGTCCTCTCTCTCTCTCCTGTAGAGTGTAAGCTCTTATGGTCAGGGAGGTCCTCTCTCTCCTGTAGAGTGTAAGCTCTTATGGTCAGTGAGGTCCTCTCTCTCTCTCCTGTAGAGTGTAAGCTCTTATGGTCAGTGAGGTCCCCTCTCTCCTGTAGAGTGTAAGCTCTTATGGTCAGTGAGGTCCTCTCTCTTTCTTGTAGAGTGTAAGCTCTTATGGTCAGTGAGGTCCTCTCTCTCCTGTAGAGTGTAAGCTCTTATGGTCAGTGAGGTCCTCTCTCTCTCCTGTAGAGTGTAAGCTCTTATGGTCAGTAAGGTCCTCTCTCCTGTAGAGTGTAAGCTCGTATGGTCAGTGAGGTCCTCTCTCTCCTGTAGAGTGTAAGCTCTTATGGTCAGTGAGGTCCTCTCTCTCCTGTAGAGTGTAAGCTCTTATGGTCAGTGGGGTCCTCTCTCTCTCCTGTAGAGTGTAAGCTCTTATGGTCAGTAAGGTCCTCTCTCCTGTAGAGTGTAAGCTCGTATGGTCAGTGAGGTCCTCTCTCTCCTGTAGAGTGTAAGCTCTTATGGTCAGTGAGGTCCTCTCTCTCCTGTAGAGTGTAAGCTCTTATGGTCAGTGGGGTCCTCTCTCTCCTGTAGAGTGTAAGCTCTTATGGTCAGTGGGGTCCTCTCTCTCCTGTAGAGTGTAAGCTCTTATGGTCAGTGAGGTCCTCTCTCTCCTGTAGAGTGTAAGCTCTTATGGTCAGTGAGGTCCTCTCTCTCTCTCCTGTAGAGTGTAAGCTCTTATGGTCAGTGAGGTCCTCTCTCTCTCCTGTAGAGTGTAAGCTCTTATGGTCAGTGGGGTCCTCTCTCCTGTACAGTGTAAGCTCGTATGGTCAGTGAGGTCCTCTCTCTCCTGTAGAGTGTAAGCTCTTATGGTCAGTAAGGTCCTCTCTCCTGTAGAGTGTAAGCTCGTATGGTCAGTGAGGTCCTCTCTCTCCTGTAGAGTGTAAGCTCTTATGGTCAGTGAGGTCCTCTCTCTCTCCTGTAGAGTGTAAGCTCTTATGGTCAGTGGGGTCCTCTCTCCTGTACAGTGTAAGCTCTTATGGCCAGTGAGGTCCTCTCTCTCCTGTAGAGTGTAAGCTCTTATGGTCAGTGAGGTCCTCTCTCTCTCTCCTGTAGAGTGTAAGCTCTTATGGTCAGTGAGGTCCTCTCTCTCCTGTAGAGTGTAAGCTCTTATGGTCAGTGGGGTCCTCTCTCTCTCTCCTGTAGAGTGTAAGCTCTTATGGTCAGTGAGGTCCTCTCTCTCCTGTAGAGTGTAAGCTCTTATGGTCAGTGGGGTCCTCTCTCTCTCTCCTGTAGAGTGTAAGCTCTTATGGTCAGTGAGGTCCTCTCTCTCTCTCCTGTAGAGTGTAAGCTCTTATGGTCAGTGTTGTCCTCTCTCTCTCTCCTGTAGAGTGTAAGCTCTTATGGTCAGTGAGGTCCTCTCTCTCCTGTAGAGTGTAAGCTCTTATGGTCAGTGGGGTCCTCTCTCTCTCTCCTGTAGAGTGTAAGCTCTTATGGTCAGTGAGGTCCTCTCTCTCCTGTAGAGTGTAAGCTCTTATGGCCAGTGAGGTCCTCTCTCCTGTAGAGTGTAAGCTCTTATGGTCAGTGAGGTCCTCTCTCTCTCTCCTGTAGAGTGTAAGCTCTTATGGTCAGTGAGGTCCTCTCTCTCTCTCTCCTGTAGAGTGTAAGCTCTTATGGTCAGTGAGGTCCTCTCTCTCTCCTGTAGAGTGTAAGCTCTTATGGTCAGTGAGGTCCTCTCTCTCCTGTAGAGTGTAAGCTCTTATGGTCAGTGAGGTCCTCTCTCTCCTGTAGAGTGTAAGCTCTTATGGTCAGTGAGGTCCTCTCTCTCTCTCCTGTAGAGTGTAAGCTCTTATGGTCAGCGGGGTCCCCTCTCTCCTGTAGAGTGTAAGCTCTTATGGTCAGTGAGGTCCTCTCTCCTGTAGAGTGTAAGCTCTTATGGTCAGTGAGGTCCTCTCTCTCCTGTAGAGTGTAAGCTCTTATGGTCAGTGAGGTCCCCTCTCTCTCTCTCCTGTAGAGTGTAAGCTCTTATGGTCAGTGAGGTCCTCTCTCTCTCTCCTGTAGAGTGTAAGCTCTTATGGTCAGTGAGGTCCTCTCTCTCCTGTAGAATGTAAGCTCTTATGGTCAGTGAGGTCCTCTCTCTCCTGTAGAGTGTAAGCTCTTATGGTCAGTGAGGTCCCCTCTCTCTCTCTCCTGTAGAGTGTAAGCTCTTATGGTCAGTGAGGTCCTCTCTCTCTCTCTCCTGTAGAGTGTAAGCTCTTATGGTCAGTGAGGTCCTCTCTCTCTCTCCTGTAGAGTGTAAGCTCTTATGGTCAGTGAGGTCCTCTCTCTCTCTCCTGTAGAGTGTAAGCTCTTATGGTCAGTGAGGTCCTCTCTCTCCTGTAGAGTGTAAGCTCTTATGGTCAGTGAGGTCCTCTCTCTCCTGTAGAGTGTAAGCTCTTATGGTCAGTGAGGTCCTCTCTCTCTCTCCTGTAGAGTGTAAGCTCTTATGGTCAGTGAGGTCCTCTCTCTCCTGTAGAGTGTAAGCTCTTATGGTCAGTGAGGTCCTCTCTCTCCTGTAGAGTGTAAGCTCTTATGGTCAGTGGGGTCCTCTCTCTCTCCTGTAGAGTGTAAGCTCTTATAGTCAGTGAGCTCCTCTCTCTCCTGTAGAGTGTAAGCTCTTATGGTCAGTGAGGTCCTCTCTCTCCTGTAGAGTGTAAGCTCTTATGGTCAGTGAGGTCCTCTCTCTCTCTCCTGTAGAGTGTAAGCTCTTATGGTCATTGAGGTCCTCTCTCTCCCGGAGTTTTTTTTTTTTTTTGTGTGTTTTCGTTTTGCGCTCCCTGCCTTCCCAGAGCCATAACTTTTTTGTTTGTCTGTTCACATCGCCATTTGAGGGCTTGTTTTTTGCGTGACAAGTTGTACTTTCCAACGCCACCATTTAATATTGCATAAAATCCAAATGGGGCGAAATTGCAAGAAAAAAAAAGCAATTCCACCACAATTTTACTTTTTTATTTTATTTACAACATTCGATGTATGATAAAACTGACCGTTTACTTTTATTCTACAGATCAGTACGAATCTAGCGATACTTTATATGTATAGTTTTTCTTGCGTTTTGATAGTGATACAAAAATTAAGTGGGAAAAAAATCATTTCCAGTGGGTCTTCGAGCTGTACGTGATGTATGAGCCTCTGTAACCACTGCTCCGATGCTGCATCGTGTTTATTAGTGGGTGTTATTTTCATGTTTTAATGTTTAAAAAAATCAAAAACATAATGATATGTCCTTTATTTTTATATAGGAAGCGGATAGGTGCAGCGAGAGATGGTTCCTCCCTTTCCAGAGGTTCATTTTTGTACATTTTATCAACATTTTAGTATTTGTTATATTGGATCCATGTTCATTGTCTTCTATACATTAGTCCCCCTCCTCTATTTCTCTTGTCTATTAGTATTCCTGTCTTTTTAACATGGCCTTTTTTATTTTGTATGTTGGTCTTCATTTATATTCTTTTTTTAGATGGGATTATAAAAATGAGGCAAAGGTAAATCCCTCATTTATTCCTCCTGGCGAAAGAGATTTCAGGCGATAGATCCACTTGGTCTCCTTTTGTTGTAGCCTCTTGTGTTTATCACCCTGTCTGGAGCCTCTTCTAACTTTCTGTATCCCCCATATCTTTAACCCCTTAAGGACCCATGACGTACCGGTACGTCATGTGTTGTTCCGATCACCGCCGCCCGGCGAGCGGTGATCGGAACATGGTGCCTTCTCAAATCATTGAGCAGGCACCTCGGCTAAATGTGCGGCCTTTACCTGGTGCGGCAGCGGCGGTGCCATCGGGTCCCCATGGGGCTGTGGGGGGACCCGATGGCATGGAAGGCCTCGCGCTGCCTTCCGGTGACGAGCCTGTGAGATCCAGCCCCCCGGAAGCTGTATGAGTAATACACACAGTATTACTCATACAGCCAATGCATTCCAATACAGAAGTATTAGAATGCATTGTAAAGGATTAGACCCCCAAAAGTTCAAGTCCCAAAGTGGGACAAAAAAGAAAGTGAAAAAAAAAGTTGAAAAAATAAAGTTTTCCCCCCAAAAAATTTAAAGTTTCAAGTAAAAATAAACAAAAACGTCATTTTCCCCAAATAAAGTAAAAGAAAATTGGTAAAACATAGGGGAAAAAAAAGTATACATATTAGGTATCGCCGCGTCCGTATCGACCGGCTCTATAAACATATCACATGACCTAACCCCTCAGATGAACACCGTAAAAAATTTTAAATAAAAACTGTGCTAAATAAACTATTTTTTGTCACCTTACATCACAAAAAGTACAACAGCAAGCGATCAAAAAGTCGTTTGCCCACCAAAATAGTACCAATCTAACCATCACCTCATCCCGCAAAAAATGAGCCCCTACCTGAGAGTATCGCCCAAAAACTGAAAAAACTATGGAGACACTAAAACATGATTTTTTTTAAAAAAAAATTATGACATTATTGTGTAAAACTTACATAAATAAATAAAAAGTATACCTATTATTAGGTATCACCACGTCCGTGACTACCTGCTCTATAAAAATATCACATGATCTAACCTGTCAGATGAATGTTGTAAATAACAAAAAATAAAAACGGTGCCAAAACAGCTATTTCTTGTTACCTTGCCGCACAAAAAGTGTAATATAGAGCAACCAAAAATCATATCTACCCTAAACTAGTACCAACAATACTGCCACCTTATCCCGTAGTTTCTAAAATGGAACCACTTTTTTGGAGTTTCTACTCTAGGGGTGCATCAGGGGGGCTTCAAATGGGGCATGGTGTCAAAAAAACCAGTCCAGCAAAATCTGCCTTCCAAAAACCGTATGGCATTCCTTTCCTTCTGCGCCCTGCCGTGTGCCCGTACAGCGGTTTACGACCACATATGGGGTGTTTCTGTAAACTACAGAATCAGGGCCATAAATATTGAGTTTGGTTTGGCTGTTAACCCTTGCTTTGTAACCAGAAAGAAAATTATTAAAATGGAAAATCTGCCAAAAAAGGGAAATTTTGAAATTACATAGTAACATAGTACATAAGGCCAAAAAAAGACATTTGTCCATCCAGTTTGGCCTGTTATCCTGCAAGTTGCGAGGCTTACATAATTGTATCTCTATTTTCCATTAATTCTTGTGGAACACCTAAAGGGTTAACAAAGTTTGTAAAATCAGTTTTGAATACCTTGAAGGGTGTCGTTTATAGAATGGGGTCATGTTTGGGTGGTTTCTATTATGTAAGCCTTGCAAAGTGACTTCAGACCTGAACTGGTCCCTAAAAATTGGGTTTTTGAAAATTTCTGAAAATTTTTTAAGATTTGCTTCTAAACTTCTAAGCCTTGTAACATCCCCCAAAAAATATATATTTCCCAAAATGATCCAAACATGAAGTAGACATATGGGGAATGTAAAGTAATAACTATTTTTGGAGGTATTACTATGTATTATAGAAGTAAAGAAATTGAAACTTGGAAATTTGCATTTTTTGGCAAATTTTTGGTAAATTTGGTATTTTTTTTATAAATAAAAATGATTTTTTTTTACTTAATTTTACCAGTGTCATGAAGTACAATATGTGACGAAAAAACAATCTCAGAATGGCCTGGATAAGTCAAAGCGTTTTAAAGTTATCACCACTTAAAGTGACACTGGTCAGATTTGCAAAAAATGGCCACGTCCAGAAGGTGAAATAGGGCCGAGTCCTTAAGGGGTTAAGCCTGAGGGGGTTCCCTTTATGGAGATTGATTATATGTTTGGACAGAGGTGTTTCTTCATTTGTGTTTAGGCTGCTCAGATGTTTCGAGATAGTTCTCCTCAGCTCCTGAGTTGTTTTTCCAATGTAGAGCTTGGGGCATCCATATTAGATCGCATACACCACCCCTGTGCTCCTACAATAGATGTAGTCTTTTATGGTATACGTTTTCTCATCTATCGGATTTTTTAATTCCTTCTTTGGGGCCATATATTTACATAGGGTGCATCCCCCACAAGGGTATGATCCTTTTGTTGTTAGCCATTTTCAGCGACGACAAAAACCTACAGAAACTTGTCTATGTACCAGTATTTCTTTGATTCCCTCTCCTATATGTTATTGCCGAGTTCCTTGGGATTACTTCTCTCAGATCTTGATCTGCCCACAATATGTTCCAATGTCGTCTAAGGATCTCATACACTCTTTGATGTTCTATATCATAGGTGCCTATACAGCGTACAGTTTTTTCATCTTTTTTCTTTTCTTTTTTATTGTGAAATAGACTGTCTCTTTCTATATTTTTAGCTCTGTTATAGGCTCGGTGGAGTGTCTTCTTTGGATAGCCTCTAGCCAGAAATCTGCGATATAAAAGACTGCTGTCTTCCTAATTAGAGGTGCTCTCCCCAGCACTCAGGGCTGCACTACTCCTCCCAGCACTCAGGGATGTGCTCCTCCTCCGAGGGCTCTCCCCGCCACTTAGGGCTGTGCTCCTCCTCCCAGGGCTCTCCCCACCACTCAGGGCTGTGCTCCTCCTCCCAGGGCTCTCCCCACCACTCAGGGCTGTGCTCCTCCTCCCAGGGCTCTCCCCGCCACTTAGGGCTGTGCTCCTCCTCCCAGGGCTCTCCCCACCACTCAGGGCTGTGCTCCTCCTCCCAGGGCTCTCCCCGCCACTTAGGGCTGTGCTTCTCCTCCCAGTGCTCTCCCCGCCACTCAGGGCTGTGCTCCTCCTCCTAATGCTCTCCTCTGCACTCAGGGCTGTGCTCCTCCTCCCAGCACTTTCCCCGGCGCACTCAGGGCTGTACTCCTCCTCCCAGCACTCTCTCTGGCACTCAAGGCTGTGCTCCTCCTCCCAACACTCTCTCCCTAGGCACTCAGGGCTGTGCTCCTCCTCCCAGGCAGCGCTCTCCCCACCACTCAGGGTTGCGCTCCTCCTCCCAGCACTCTCCCCAGGCAGGGCTGTGCTCCTCCTCCCAGCAGTCTCTCTGGCACTCAGGTCTGTGCTCCTCCAAACAGTGCTCTCCCCAGGCACTCAGGGCTGCGCTCCTCCCAGCGCTCTCTCAACAGACAGGGCTGTGCTCCTCCTCCCAGTACTCTCTCTGGCACTCAGGGCTGTGCTCCTCCTCCCAGTGCTCTCCCCGGCACTCAGGGCTGCGCTCCTCCTCCCAGCGCTCTCTCCACAGGCAGGGATGTGCTCCTCCTCCCAACGCTCTCCCCAGAACTCAGGACTGTGCTCCTCCTCCCAGTGCTCTCCCTGCACTCAGGGCTGTGCTCCTCCTCCCAGAACTCTCCCCGGCACTCAGGGCTGTGCTCCTCCTAACGCTCTCCTCTGCACTCAGGGCTGAGCTCCTCTTCCCTGTGTTCTCCCCAGGCACTCAGGGCTGTGCTCCTCCTCCCAGCACTCTCCCCTACACTCAGGACTGTGCTCCTCCTCCCAGCACTCTCCTCTGCACTCAGGGCTGTGCTCCTCCTCCCAGCACTCTGCTCCTCCTCCCAGCACTTTCCCCGTCACTCAGGGCTGTGCTCCTCCTCCCAGCACTCTGCCCGGCACTCAGGGCTGTGCTCCTCCTCCCATCGCTCTCCCCGGTACTCAGGGCTGTGCTCCTCCTCCCAGTGCTCTCCCTGCACTCAGGGCTGTGCTCCTCCTCCCAGCACTCTGCCCGGCACTCAGGGCTGTGCTCCTCCTAACGCTCTCCTCTGCACTCAGGGCTGTGCTCCTCCTCCCCGCAGCACTCTCCCCGACACTCAGGACTGTGCTCCTCCTCCCAGCTCTCTCCCCGGCACTCAGGGCTGTGCTCCTCCTCCCAGCACTATGCCCGGCACTCAGGGCTGCGCTCCTCCTCCCAACGCTCTCTCCACAGGCAGGGCTGTGCTCCTCCTCCCAGCACTCTCTCTGGCACTCAAGGCTGTGCTCCTCCTCCCAACACTCTCCCCAGGACTGTGCTCCTCCTCCCAGTGCTCTCCCTGCACTCAGGGCTGTGCTCCTCCTCCCAGCACTCTCCCCGGCACTCAGGGCTGTGCTCCTCCTAACGCTCTCCTCTGCACTCAGGGCTGTGCTCCTCCTCCCAGTGCTCTCCCTGCACTCACGGCTGTGCTCCTCCTCCCAGTGCTCTCCTTGCACTCAGGGCTGTGCTCCTCCCAGCACTCTCCCCGGCACTCAGGGCTGTGCTCCTCCTAACGCTCTCCTCTGCACTCAGGGCTGTGCTCCTCCTCCCAGTGCTCTCCCTGCACTCAGGGCTGTGCTCCTCCTCCCAGCACTCTCTCCGGCACTCAGGGCTGTGCTCCTCCTAACGCTCTCCTCTGCACTCAGGGCTGAGCTCCTCTTCCCTGTGTTCTCCCCAGGCACTCAGGGCTGTGCTCCTCCTCCCAGCACTCTCCCCGGCACTCAGGGCTGTGCTCCTCCTAACGCTCTCCTCTGCACTCAGGGCTGTGCTCCTCCTCCCAGTGCTCTCCCTGCACTCAGGGCTGTGCTCCTCCTAACGCTCTCCTCTGCACTCAGGGCTGTGCTCCTCCTCCCAGTGCTCTCCCTGCACTCAGGGCTGTGCTCCTCCTCCCAGCACTCTCCCCGGCACTCAGGGCTGTGCTCCTCCTAACGCTCTCCTCTGCACTCAGGGCTGTGCTCCTCCTCCCAGTGCTCTCCCTGCACTCAGGGCTGTGCTCCTCCTCCCAGCACTCTCCCCGGCACTCAGGGCTGTGCTCCTCCTAACGCTCTCCTCTGCACTCAGGGCTGAGCTCCTCTTCCCTGTGTTCTCCCCAGGCACTCAGGGCTGTGCTCCTCCTCCCAGCACTCTCCCCGGCACTCAGGGCTGTGCTCCTCCTAACGCTCTCCTCTGCACTCAGGGCTGTGCTCCTCCTCCCAGTGCTCTCCCTGCACTCAGGGCTGTGCTCCTCCTAACGCTCTCCTCTGCACTCAGGGCTGTGCTCCTCCTCCCAGTGCTCTCCCTGCACTCAGGGCTGTGCTCCTCCTCCCAGCACTCTCCCCTACACTCAGGACTGTGCTCCTCCTCCCAGTGCTCCCCCCCTCACTCAGGGCTGTGCTCCTCCTCCCAGCACTCTCCTCTGCACTCAGGGCTGTGCTCCTCCTCCCAGCACTCTCCCCGGCACTCAGGGCTGTGCTCCTCCTAACGCTCTCCTCTGCACTCAGGGCTGTGCTCCTCCTCCCAGTGCTCTCCCTGCACTCAGGGCTGTGCTCCTCCTCCCAGTGCTCTCCCTGCACTCAGGGCTGTGCTCCTCCTCCCAGAACTCTCCCCGGCACTCAGGGCTGTGCTCCTCCTAACGCTCTCCTCTGCACTCAGGGCTGAGCTCCTCTTCCCTGTGTTCTCCCCAGGCACTCAGGGCTGTGCTCCTCCTCCCAGCACTCTCCCCTACACTCAGGACTGTGCTCCTCCTCCCAGAACTCTCCCCGGCACTCAGGGCTGTGCTCCTCCTAACGCTCTCCTCTGCACTCAGGGCTGTGCTCCTCCTCCCAGTGCTCTCCCCTACACTCAGGACTGTGCTCCTCCTCCCAGCACTCTCCTCTGCACTCAGGGCTGTGCTCCTCCTCCCAGCGCTCTCCTCAGGCACTCCGGGCTGTTCTCCTCCTCCAAGCGCTCTCCCCAGGCACTCAGGGCTGCGCTCCTCCTCCCAGTGCTCTCCCCAGGCACTCAGGGCTGTGCTCCTCCTCCCAGCGCTCTCCCCGGCACTCAGGGCTGCGCTCCTCCTCCCAGCGCTCTCCCCAGGCACTCAGGGCTGCGCTCCTCCTTCCAGCACTCTCTCCACAGGCAGGGCTGTGCTCCTCCCAGCACTCTCTCTGGCACTCAAGGCTGTGCTCCTCCTCCCAGCACTCTCCCCAGAACTCAGGGCTGCGCTCCTCCTCTCAGCGATCTCCCAAGGCACTCAGGGCTGCGCTCCTCCTCCAAGCGCTCTCTCCACAGGCAGGGCTGTGCTCCTCCTCCAAGTGCTCTCTCCACAGGCAGGGCTGTGCTCCTCCTCCAAGTGCTCTCTCCACAGGCAGGGCTGTGCTCCTCCTCCCAGTGCTCTTTCCCTCACTCAGGGCTGCGCTCCTCCTCCCAGCGCTCTCCCCAGACACTCAGGGCTGCGCTCCTCCTTCCAGCACTCTCTCTGGCACTCAAGGCTGTGCTCCTCCTCCCAGCACTCTCCCCAGAACTCAGGGCTGCGCTCCTCCTCTCAGCGATCTCCCAAGGCACTCAGGGCTGCGCTCCTCCTCCAAGCGCTCTCTCCACAGGCAGGGCTGTGCTCCTCCTCCCAGTGCTCTTTCCCTCACTCAGGGCTGTGCTCCTCCTCCCAATGCTCGCCCCAGCACTCAGGGCTGTGCTCCTCCTCCCAGTGCTCTCCCCGGTACTCAGGGCTGTGCTCCTCCTCCCAGCACTCTCCCCGGCACCCAGGGCTGTTCTCCTCCTCCCAGTGCTCTCCCCGGTACTCAGGGCTGTGCTCCTCCTCCCAGTGCTCTCACCGGTACTCAGGGCTGTGCTCCTCTTCCCAATGCTCTTTCCGGCACTCAGGGCTGTGCTCCTCCTAACGCTCTCCTCTGCACTTCAGGGCTGTGCTCCTCCTCCCAGCGCTCTCACAGGCACTTCAGGGCTGTGCTCCTCCTCCCAGGCACTTCAGGGCTGTGCTCCTCCTCCCAGCACTCTCCCCGGCACTCAGGGCTGTGCTCCTCCTCCCATCACTCTGCCCGACAGTCAGGGCTGTGCTCCTCCTCCCAGCACTCTGCCCGATACTCAGGGCTGTGCTCCTCCTCCCAGCACTCTGCCCGGCACTCAGGGCTGTGCTCCTCCTCCCAGCACTCTCCCCGGCACTCATGGCTGTGCTCCTCCTCCCAGCACTCTCCCCGGCACTCAGGGCTGTGCTCCTCCTCCCAGCACTCTGCCCGGTACTCAGGGCTGTGCTCCTCCTCCCAGTGCTCTCCCTGCACTCAGGGCTGTGCTCCTCCTCCCAGCACTCTCCCCGGCACTCAGGGCTGTGCTCCTGCTAACGCTCTCCTCTGCACTCAGGGCTGTGCTCCTCCTCCCAGCACTCTCCCCGTAACTCAGGGCTGTGCTCCTCCTCCCAGCACTCTGCCCGACACCCAGGGCGGTGCTCCCCCCCCCTCCCCCAATGCTCTCCCTGTTTCTTGTTTATAATACAGAGGAGACGGCTGCACAAGACAACGCTGTGAGAAGAGGCTGCAGATTAGGAAAGTAGCACACATTTGTGCTTTAAAATGATTACATTTTAAAGCACAAAAGCATTTATACAGCAGGGTGTACTATACCATTAGGGTATAAAAAATGAAAGGGCAGTTACACTTTAAAGAAAGACTTTTGCGCCCTCAAATATGGGACCCAGGAGGAAGACTTCCAGCCCCTCCTGTAAGTGACCTCGTGCTGTAAGGAAAACCATCCATTGGACCACTGGAGCCACAACGTGGACTGTATCCGAGGGTGGGAATGTGTTGGCCCATTTGTTAGTTTCGTTGCCCTTGTCGGTCCTCAACTAGAGGTTTTGTCAGGACTCCACCCCAGCAAGGAACAATTTCCCGGTTGTGCCCAACAGTGCTAAATTCCTTTTTCCTTTCTAACCACAAATTGCAGTGATTTGTAACTTTGTACTACCTCACAAGGTCAATAATGGGAGCCCCACCTGTGTTTTTTCAGGCCCATACAATTTACCATCCCTGGGTCGGGAGCCTTCCATATTTTTGCACTATGTTTTAGAACTGAAGTTTACAGTTTAGCAACATTCAAGGACTTTGGCCCATTGTATGGACTTTTTTATGGGTACCACAATGTGACCTCTTATGGACTATGGACTTTGGACTTTGCACTTTTAGCTACATAGTCAGTGTCCTTACTTTATCACTCATATGGACTGCCTCTGAGGATGCTGAATACTAATGGTCACACTTTGCCTTGTGTTACTTTATCGCTCATATGGACTGCCTCTGAGGATGCTGAATACTAATGGTCACACTTTGCCTTGTGTTACTTTATCGCTCATATGGACTGCCTCTGAGGATGCTGAATACTAATGGTCACACTTATCCTTGTGTTACTTTATCGCTCATATGGACTGCCTCTGAGGATGCTGAATACTAATGGTCACACTTTGCCTTGTGTTACTTTATCGCTCATATGGACTGCCTCTGAGGATGCTGAATACTAATGGTCACACTTTGCCTTGTGTTACTTTATCGCTCATATGGACTGCCTCTGAGGATGCTGAATACTAATGGTCACACTTTGCCTTGTGTTAGTTCAGAAGCCTAGGCATTGTATTGTATGATTAGCATACACCCTTAACCTTTTTCTCTCCACAGACTTGGGCGGGGAAGAAGACAGTCCTGTGTCTTTGGGATCATGTGTTGCTACACAAATAGGACCAAGGAGTAAAGTCACAAGCAGTCCCAACACCTTAAAGGGTAACTCTGCTGCTAGAAAGTTTAGAGGTGGGCCGGTCCCTCCTTCTAGTGCTAGGTGCCTTAAGGTACTGTGCACAGCCTTAAAGGGGTTGTCCAAGTTATATTTATTGATGACCTATCCTCAGGATAGGTCATCAATATCAGATCGGCGGGGGTCCGACACCCGGCACCCCCGCCGATCTGATATTGATGACCTATCCTGAGGATAGGTCATCAATAAATATAACTTGGACAACCCCTTTAAGGAAAATGTAAAGCTACCAGTTCAGACATCAAGGTGAGGAAGCGTAAAGCATGACCAGACCTTGGTGCTGGAAGCGATTACAGGATGAAGCCACCCTTCTATTTGCAGGCATTCATAGTATCGTGGAGGGATTACAGTGCATGACACCCCCACGCTTCCTGTGGTACTAGAGCTCGGAAAGTATATGATCGCTTAGTGCAATCTTTTGGTTCTCTGGTTTTACCGAGAGGGAAACAGGAAATAGACACCATACTCAAACGGGCAGAGACCTGTAGGTAGCCATTGATATGTCAGTTTATGTATACAGGAAAATAGTCTAAAGCAGCGCTCTAACTTTATAAAGGAACCCTGGAGCATACCCTAAGCACAAGCCGAGGGTGGCTTGGTTTTAAGTAAGGGGGTATGTAACACCCCGGAGTGGTGTTACTATTCTTTCACTTCGCTACTCTCTTTTATTGCTAATACCAATTGATATAGTGGCTCACCCGTCTCAATGTTTGGATGTAGGTGCACTGTTATAGGCCTAGCCCACTATGTTCTATGCTTGGAAGTATTAACAGGCACTCAATCATCTGGAACTGCCATGAAAATTCATACTTTAATATACCCCATACATAAAACAAACAATAGTAATATAAAAATAAAAAATTCCCATTAGAGTATAATATAAGCAGCAATCATAGCCAAAAACCAATACGTATTGTTAGCATCAATACATAATCGAAATTCTATCTATTGTAGAAACCGCTGATTACAGATAAAGAATTCCATAAAAATAAAAGATAAAAAACACGTATTTCCCAAAGGAAGTCCAAATATTCAATGATTAGTGATGCTATTCAATCCAGAGAATAATGAATGGTGATACTTGATTTAAATAATTAGTTGATTACTGTCCAAGATTCATCCAATGATTATTGTCCATGATCCATCCAATGATTATTGTCCATGATCCATCCAATGATTATTGTCCATGATCCATCCAATGATTATTGTCCAAGATTCATCCAATGATTATTGTCCATGATCCATCCAATGATTATTGTCCATGATCCATCCAATGATTATTGTTCATGATCCATCCAATGATTATTGTCCATGATTCATCCAATGATTATTGTCCATGATCCATCCAATGATTATTGTCCATGATCCATCCAATGATTACTGTCCATGATCCATCCAATGATTACTGTCCATGATCCATCCAATGATTATTGTCCATGATCCATCCAATGATTATTGTCCATGATCCATCCAATGATTATTGTCCATGATCCATCCAATGATTATTGTCCATGATCCATCCAATGATTATTGTCCATGATCCATCCAATGATTATTGTCCATGATTCATCCAATGATTATTGTTCATGATCCATCCAATGATTATTGTTCATGATCCATCCAATGATTATTGTCCATGATCCATCCAATGATTATTGTCCATGATCCATCCAATGATTATTGTCCATGATCCATCCAATGATTATTGTCCATGATCCATCCAATGATTATTGTCCATGATCCATCCAATGATTATTGTCCATGATCCATCCAATGATTATTGTCCATGATCCATCCAATGATTATTGTCCATGATTCATCCAATGATTACTGTTCATGATTGTATTAGATTCATTTTAGAATAACAATATTGAAGGTAATACTTGAATTGGCTGTTATTCCTAGTTCAGCCCATGATCACTGCTGATGATTGTGTTAGATTAGAGTAATATTAGATAATCAGCGTTGTTAGTTGATCCAGATATTAATTGTATTATTAATTCAGGAATCGGTGTTCACAATTATGTATCACGTAGAGGTCAGTCCCCTACTCAGATATCTCATCCCTCTAACATCATGGATAGAAATGTCCCCGGGTTAAATGTCCTCTACACAGGACCGATGCGTATACCGGTATAGATATTACTGCGGGCAGCTCTACGTTACCACTTGGACGTCTTCCCAGGAGCAGCAGTATATAGGCGGTGAAGTCTGTCCGCTGCCAAGTCTCCTGTTCCCCGTAAGTCGAGTAGCGCAGTTCCTTTCCGTTCGGCGTCCCACCTGTTGATAGGCTCAACTGTAATGTCTCGGGGGATGAGGGGATATCCTCCTGGATCTCACAATTCTACCAAACGCGTTTCGGAGCTGCCGGCTCCTTCCTCAGTGGTTCTGAACCAATGAATCTAATACAATCATGAACAGTAATCATTGGATGAATCATGGACAATAATCAACTAATTATTTAAATCAAGTATCACCATTCATTATTCTCTGGATTGAATAGCATCACTCATCATTGAATATTTGGACTTCCTTTGGGAAATACGTGTTTTTTATCTTTTATTTTTATGGAATTTTTTTATCTGTAATCAGCAGTTTATACAATAGATAAAATTTCGATTATGTATTGATGCTAACAATACGTATTGGTTTTTGGCTATGATTGCTGCTTATATTATACTCTAATGGAAATTTTTGTAAATCAGCATGCTCTACAAGCTACTTCCCTTTGGAGAGACTCCTCCTGCAGCTGGAGAACACTTTCTCCTTGCTGCTATATTTTTCATGTCTTCTCAGCCCCAATATGGAGTCTAAACTGCAACTAACAAGAACTGCAACCCCTCCCTTCAGGTAGAAAGCAGGACTGGCTCACTTGCAATAAAATGAGTGTGGTGCTAGTAGGAATAATTGAGGGATTTGCAGCAGTAATTGAGATCCAGACTTTTGGTAAAGTTCAAACTTATCTTTACTGGTTGCAGCTTTCATGCATGCAAGGTACAGCATTGGTCTTTGGTCCCAGCAGGTATTGGCAATGTGTGGCAGGAATATATCTTCTGCTCTATCATGTGCCTGGAGCTTTTGCAGGAAAGGGACGTCTGCTTTGTAGCTCTGTATGTGGCAGGAATTTATCTTCTGTGCTATCTACCTTCTGCTTTCTTGGGGACTGACTTGCTGAGGAGGACTATGGCTTCTCCTGAGGCCTCTGGATGGTACTCACAGTTAACTTCACAAGGTATGCTTCTTCCTGTAACTGGAGGTGGCTGCTTGCTTCAACCAGCTGAGGCTGCAAGGCTCAGACTGGGGATGATGATCAATCCTAGATTTGGATCCCTATATCTGGGAGCTCCTACACGCACAGCCTTCCCCTAGCCGGGGTGGCTGCCACACTAACTTAACTTCCTTCCCTCCCCATGAGGCAGTATATGGAGTAATCCACTCTGCTCATAGAGGGGGAGGCTGAATTGGAATGAACTATTCCAGTTCAGAAACACTAAACTGGCTAAGTCCTTGCTGAACACATTGCTGCCACCTGCTGGTGAACATGGAAATTACAGCAATATATATGTAACAAGGATTTGAATGTACAATTGTGAGTATGTGATGTAAAATTACACAAGGTGATAATGTGAATACACTTAACAGGTTGTAGCGGGGTAAAAGAGTTTCGTAACACAACTCTGGGGTGTTACATTCCCCCTTACTTCGAGTTAAGCCGCCCTCGGCTTATGCTTAAGAGGGAGAGGAACCAGCTCTGGGGTACCCAAATAAGTACAGAGTGCTGCATGAGCCACCCTGTACACGGCTACACGGCTTACCCCCCTTCCTTTCCCGAAAGGTATCAGCCACATGCACATATACCCCCCGTAGGGATAAGCCACATGCACATATACCCGACACCCTTCCCCCCCGCAGGGGTATCAGCCACATGCACATATATCCCCCCCACCCCACAGGTAAACGGCCATATGCACAAATAGCCCCCCCCTGGAGGTATCAGGACATGCACATATATATATTCCCCATCCGCAGGTATCAGCCACATGCACATATATCCCCCCCACCCCACAGGTAAACGGCCATATGCACAAATAGCCCCCCCCTGGAGGTATCAGGACATGCACATATATATATTCCCCATCCGCAGGTATTAGCCACATCCACATAAACCCCCCCCACCCTGCAGGTATCAGCCACATGCACATATATCCCCCTCTGGTATCAGCCACATGCACATATACCCCCACCCCCAGAGGTATCACACACATGCACATATCCCCCCTCCTCCGCAGTTATCAGCCACATGCAGATATAGCCCTCCCTACCCCCGGAGGTATCAGCACATGCACATATATTCCCCATCCGCAGGTATCAGCCACATGTGCAACCCCCCCCCCCACCCTGCAGTTATCACATGCACATATAGCCCGAACCCCCCCTCCCCCCCCGGAGGTATCAGCCACATGCACATATAGCCCCCATCTCCACCCCCCTAGAGGTATCAGCACATGCACATATACCCCCCCCCCCCCCCCGCAGGTATTAGCTACATGCACATATATCCCCCCCGCAGGTATCAGCCATATGCACATATAGCCCCCAACCACGGAGGTATGATCACATGCACATATAGCCCCCCGCCCCCCGCAGGTATCAGCACATGCACATATAGCCCCCAACCACGGAGGTATGATCACATGCACATATAGCCCCCCGCCCCCCGCAGGTATCAGCACATGCACATATAGCCCCCAACCACGGAGGTATGATCACATGCACATATAGCCCCCCGCCCCCCGCAGGTATCAGCACATGCACATATAGCCCCCAACCACGGAGGTATGATCACATGCACATATAGCCCCCCGCCCCCCGCAGGTATCAGCACATGCACATATAGCCCCCAACCACGGAGGTATGATCACATGCACATATAGCCCCCCGCCCCCCGCAGGTATCAGCACATGCACATATAGCCCCCAACCACGGAGGTATGATCACATGCACATATAGCCCCCCGCCCCCCGCAGGTATCAGCACATGCACATATAGCCCCCAACCACGGAGGTATGATCACATGCACATATAGCCCCCCGCCCCCCGCAGGTATCAGCACATGCACATATATCCCCCCCCGCAGGTATTAGCTACATGCACATATATCCCCCCCGCAGGTATTAGCCATATGCACATATAGCCCCCAACCCTGGAGGTATCAGCCACACGCACATATATCCCCCCGCCCCCCGCAGGTATCAGCACACGCACTTATGTCCTCCATATGCAGACTCTTGTCTGCACCCGGCAAGGTGACATAACGGGGGCATCACATGTGCCCCCCCCCCCCCCCGGCCCCTCTAATTATAACTCCATGTAAGCCGAGCTCTTCTCCTCCAGATAAAGGCATCTTCACACAGCGAGCAGCGGCCAATCAGCAGGTGACCTGCCTGATGACATCACTCTGACATAGGTCACACCTCTCAGCTCCAGCCAATAGGACGGCGCTGCCCATTATATATTGGGAGATTTGGGGCGAGAAGAACGGGTCACCCTGAAGTCTGCGCCGTCTCCACAGCAGGTAACGTACACAGCCCTCACTATTCATGACATGGTCCCTATGGGCTGCCCCCGCGGATCTAGAGAGCAGAGAGGGGCCCCCCCCCGAGTACTGCAGAGCTAATCCTGCGCTACTCCTGACGGGTCAGTATGGCGCACTACCCTACAGGGTCACCGTACCCCGGACCAACCGCATCACATTAACAGTATCGCAGAACATTACACCCTCCTCTGCAGAGCACTGCACCACCTGCAGAAGACTACACCCCCTGCAGAGCACTTCACCCCGTGCAGAACATTACACCCCCTCTGCAGAGCACTTCACCCCGTGCATAACATTACACCCCCTCTGCAGAGCACTTCACCACCTGCAGAAGACTACACCCCCTCTGCAGAGCACTACACCACCTGCAGAAGACTACACCCCCTCTGCAGAGCACTACACCACCTGCAGAGAAGTAGACATCCCTGCAGAGCACTTCACCCCGTGCAGAACATTACACCCCCTCTGCAGAGCACTACACCACCTGCAGAAGACTACACCCCCTCTGCAGAGCACTACACCACCTGCAGAAGACTACACCCCCTCTGCAGAGCACTTCACCCCGTGCAGAACATTACACCCCCTCTGCAGAGCACTACACTACCTGCTGAAGACTACACCCCCTCTGCAGAGCACTACACCCCCTGCAGAGAAGTAGACATCCCTGCAGAGCACTTCACCCCGTGCAGAACATTACACCCCCTCTGCAGAGCACTACACCACCTGCAGAAGACTACACACCCTCTGCAGAGCACTACACAACCTGCAGAAGATTACACCCCCTCTGCAGAGCACTACACCACCTGCAGAAGATTGCACCCCCTTTGCAGAGCACTACACCCCCTGCAGAGCACGACACCCTCTGCAGAGCACTTCACCCCCTCTAGAACATTATGCCCCCCCCCCTTGTAGAACATTACACCCCTTCTACAGAGCACTTCAGCCCCTGCAGAACATTACACCCCACTGCAGAACACATCACTCCTCTTGCAGGGCATTCACCCCTGCAGAACATTACATCCTCTCACAGAGCCCTTCACCCCATGCAGAACATTACACTCCCTTGCAGAACATTACACCCCCCTTGCAGAGAATTTCACCCCCTGCAGAATTACACACCCCTGCAGAACATTACAGCCCCCTGCAGAGCCCTTCACCCCTTCAGTATGTTACACTCCCCTGCAGAACATTACACCCCCTTTGCAGAGCCCTTCACTCCCTGCAGAATATTACACACCCCTACAGAACACTTCACCCCCTGCAGTACATTACAGCCCCCTGCAGAGTACTTAACCCTGCAGAACATTACACCGCATTGCAGAACACTTCACTCTACTGATGAGCATTTCACCCCCTGCAGAACATTACACCCCCCCTTGCAGAGCATTCACCCCTCCAGAACATTACAGCCCCCTGCAGAGCCCTTCACCCCCTGCAGAGCATTTCACCCCCTGCAGTATATTACACACCCCTGCAGAACATCACACCTCCCTGCAGAACACTTCAGCCCCCTGCAGTTTACTACGAGCCCCCCCCCACCAGCACCGCCTGGCCGTGGCTTGTCAGCAGCTGCCACCACCTGTCCGCCGGCTGTGGGATCTATTTATACCCAGAATGTGCTGTGGCTGCACTTGTGGGGTCACTCACACCCTGCCTGACACCCTACACCGCGGCCCTTACAGAACATGACCCCCCGGCTGCTGCTAAGAGTGAAGGGTCTCCTGTCCATGACTTGTGCAGCTGCCAGGAGGGAGAGGACTCCATTCACTGGTGGGTCTCAGTGGGTCCCTAAGGATGGGGGCCCCTCAGAACCTCTCGGGCCCCGCCGACTGACACGGACTGCTCCTTTCTACAGGTCCAGCCCAAACTCTCATCATGCCTTTCGGAAACACTCACAACAACTTCAAGCTGAACTTCTCAGCGGAGGAAGAGTTCCCCGACCTCAGCAAGCACAACAACCACATGGCCAAAGTCCTGACCCTGGACATCTACAAGAAGCTCCGCGACAAGCAGACGCCCAGCGGCTTCACCGTGGACGATTGCATCCAGACCGGAGTGGACAACCCAGGTAAGTGCTGCTGTGCACCCGACTGGGGAGGGGGAGAACTGGAGTCGGACAACCGGGCATCTCCACAAGAGGATGACTTGTGTCCACTTCTACTGACCGCAGTGGACGTCCCGCGCCAGTCACAAGGGTCCTGAACCCAATGGACAGAGGGGGCTTAGGGCTCGTTCACACGACTGTTCGTGCCCGTGCAAATTGTGGTCCGAAATGCACGCGCACCGACCGTGGGCCAGCCGCATGCGGATCGCGGACCCATTCACTTGAATGGGTCCGCGATCCGTCTGTTCCGCAAAAAGATAGGGCAAGTTCTATCCTTTTGCGGTGCTGAGGCACGGAACGGAACCTAGGGAAAAACACTATGTAGCGCTTCCGTGGGGTTCCGTTCTGTTCCGCACCGCATCTCTGGATTTGCGGACCCATTCAAGTAAATGGAGGGGCAACGGTAACGAAGGGGTAACGGTCGTGTGAACGAGCCCTAACAGAATCATCCATCTTCACTGAACAGACCCTGACACATCCCGCATTCATAGCTCAGCCAAACATGCATATGTAGTGAAGGGGTAGAGGGGAGCAAGCCATTGCCGGACCCCTCTGTCCTCCCCCGGACCCCTCTGTCCCCCTCCGGACCCCTCTGTCCTCCTCCGGACCCCTCTGTCCTCCTCCGGACCCCTCTGTCCTCCTCCAGACCCCTCTGTCCCCATCCAGACCCCTCTGTCCCCCTCCGGACCCCCCTGTCCCCCTCCGGACCCCCCTGTCCCCCTCCGGACCCCTCTGTCCCCATCCAGACCCCTCTGTCCTCCTCCGGACCCCTCTGTCCCCCTCCGGACCCCCCTGTCCCCCTCCAGACCCCTCCGGACCCCTCTGTCCCCCTCCGGACCCCCCTGTCCCCCTCCGGACCCCTCTGTCCCCATCCAGACCCCTCTGTCCCCCTCCGGACCCCCTGTCCCCCTCTAGAGTCCTCTGTCCCCCTCTAGAGTCCTCTGTCCCCCTCCGGACCCCCCTGTCCCCCTCCAGACCCCTCTGTCCCCCTCCGGCCCCCCTGTCCCCCTCTAGAGTCCTCTGTCCCCCTCCGGACCCCCCTGTCCCCCTCTAGAGTCCTCTGTCCCCCTCCGGACCCCCCTGTCCCCCTCCAGACCCCTCCGGACCCCTCTGTCCCCCTCCGGACCCCCCTGTCCCCCTCCGGACCCCTCTGTCCCCATCCAGACCCCTCTGTCCCCCTCCGGACCCCCTGTCCCCCTCTAGAGTCCTCTGTCCCCCTCTAGAGTCCTCTGTCCCCCTCCGGACCCCTCTGTCCCCATCCAGACCCCTCTGTCCCCCTCCGGACCCCCTGTCCCCCTCTAGAGTCCTCTGTCCCCCTCCGGACCCCCCTGTCCCCCTCTAGAGTCCTCTGTCCCCCTCCGGACCCCTCTGTCCTCCTCCGGACCCCTCTGTCCTCCTCCGGACCCCTCTGTCCCCATCCAGACCCCTCTGTCCCCCTCCGGACCCCCCTGTCCCCCTCTAGAGTCCTCTGTCCCCCTCCGGACCCCCTGTCCCCCTCTAGAGTCCTCTGTCCCCCTCCGGACCCCCCTGTCCCCCTCCGGACCCCTCTGTCCCCATCCAGACCCCTCTGTCCCCCTCCGGACCCCCTGTCCCCCTCTAGAGCCCTCTGTCCCCCTCCGGACCCCCCTGTCCCCCTCTAGAGTCCTCTGTCCCCCTCCGGACCCCTCTGTCCTCCTCCGGACCCCTCTGTCCTCCTCCGGACCCCTCTGTCCCCATCCAGACCCCTCTGTCCCCCTCCGGACCCCTCTGTCCCCCTCCGGACCCCTCTGTCCCCATCCAGACCCCTCTGTCCTCCTCCGGACCCCCCTGTCCCCCTCCGGACCCCCCTGTCCCCCTCCGGACCCCTCTGTCCCCCTCCGGACCCCTCTGTCCCCCTCCGGACCCCTCTGTCCCCATCCAGACCCCTCTGTCCTCCTCCGGACCCCTCTGTCCCCCTCCGGACCCCCCTGTCCCCCTCCAGACCCCTCTGTCCCCCTCCAGACCCCCCTGTCCCCCTCCGGACTCCTCTGTCCCCCTCCGGACCCCTCTGTCCCCCTCCGGACCCCTCTGTCCCTCTCAGTTTGGCAGCTCTGTAATCTACAAGAATGCCTCTGCATTCACATGGGTGCTATCCTTAGATTTCGGCTAGGTTGTGCACGCCCCGGCTGCTGCTCCTCACACATGACTCCTCCCACTTTAGGACACCCTTACATCATGACCGTCGGCTGTGTTGCTGGAGATGAAGAATGCTATGATGTGTTCAAGGACTTGTTTGACCCCGTCATCCAGGATCGTCACAATGGCTACAAGCCCACTGACAAGCACAAGACCGACCTGAACTTTAGCAACCTGAAGGTAAGCTGCATATAACATGTCCAGCTCTGGACATTATAATCTTATAAAAGGTCAGCACAGGATGGGTCACCATCTGGGATAGAGCGCTTTATAGATCCCCCCTTCCTGTAGATGCGTCCTCGTGGATGGAGGACCACAAAATGACATGGCTGCTTATTTCTGCAGGGAGGTGATGATCTGGACCCAAACTATGTCCTGAGCAGTCGTGTGAGGACTGGTCGCAGCATCAAGGGATACACCCTGCCCCCCCACAGCAGCCGCGGTGAGCGCCGTGCCATCGAGAAGCTGTCCATTCAGGGTAAGTGGCAGCCATCATGGCTCCAGGTGCACACAGCTAGAGTGCGGCCATTTCTGCTGGAAATCACGCCTGGCCCTCTTTGCAGCTCTCAACAGCCTGACCGGAGAGTTGAAGGGCAAATATTACCCCCTGAAGGACATGAGCGACGCCGAGCAGCAGCAGCTCATCGATGACCACTTCCTGTTCGACAAGCCTGTGTCTCCCCTGCTCCTGGCTGCTGGCATGGCTCGTGACTGGCCCGATGCCCGTGGTATCTGGTACGTGAACCCACCCTCCGCCTGGGCAAGAGTCCAGGTCATTAACAGGAGATTGGGCTGCTCATATTGATATTCCCACCTGCCACTTATTGTCCATCCATTGATGATGTGAGAAGTAGTCTCCCATACCTGGCAATTCTTCATGGTGGCTTCATGCCACCCCAGAACCTCCCCAACCAGCCGATCTATAGTCACCTGATCTTCTTCTCTTCCAGGCACAATGATAACAAGACTTTCCTGATCTGGGTGAATGAGGAGGACCACCTGAGAGTCATCTCTATGCAGAAGGGAGGCAACATGAAGGAAGTCTTCCAGCGCTTCTGCGTCGGCCTGCAAAAGGTAAGAGACGCCTGGACCACTACTCCCATTCTCCACACACTATGACTCGTTGTCACCGCACACTACACCAGATAACACGTTTCCTTGGCTAGACCTAGGCTCGCTTTCCTGTGGGGCTATCCCCAGACTACCCCTGGTTATATGAAGCCATATCCAGTGCTCTGTTCTATGGGACCCCACCATTATCTGCTGGGACTCCTACCTATGCTAGGAATATCCCCACCCACTACAGAGGGTACCCCTCCGGTATTCTGCAGCTCGGCCAGCCTACCTACCACTGCCCCTACCTACCACCACCGTGGCTAGATACTAACTATGACCGGGGTCCTCAACAGGACAACACAGCAGCCATTAGACTTTACATACAAGGAGGACAATACAAAGGGGTCCCCACAAGGTCCCAGCTAGTGGAGCCTGCCTTTAGTTCTTGTCCTTCATCCCAGAAGCCATGGTCTGATGTTATAGCATGGCTCCATGGTGGGTTTTAACTCCTTTCTGACATGTATAACTGGACTTTAAAGATGGCACCCACTCGCAAGCGCAGTGGGAACCATAGCCAACAAGTTTCTGCTGTTTTAAACAGCAGACACCCGGGGTTAACATCAGCGATCGGCAATAACACAGATCACAGGCATTTAACCCCTGAGAGCAGAAAACTGTGCTCCAGGCTACTTAATTGCTTCCCTGTGCAGCGATTGGGGAAAGTAGTTTACTGTCTGAGATAGCACGGGTCTCTCCGAAGAAATCCATGCCACTGCAGCTGCAGTTCCTATGGAGCCCTGCAGGTGGCAAGGCTTGATAGGAACACAGCAAGTCTATTACAGAGACAATCTAAAGGCTTTTAAAAATAGAAACAAACAATCAAATCGCCCACTTTCCCCATAATTAAAATAAATAAATAAACAAACATCACTGGCATCGACACATCTCAAAACGATACAAGTACAATAAAAATAGAATCGTATTTATCCTGTATGGTGAAGGTCATAATGGAAAAAAAATCAAAATGGGCAATTCGCTATTTTTTATTTTTTTTGGTGCTTTATAGCCCCCCAAAATTTTTATAAAAAGTGATCAAAGTCTCACACACAGAAATTGTATCAATAAAAATAATAGATTGACCCCCCAAAAAATGAGCCCTCCGCAGACAAAACTATAAAAAACAGTTATGACGGTAATGAAGAGAACAGGTCGGTTTTATCTCATAGGGAACGCTGTAAATACAAAACCCATAAAACTATATAAATGTGGTATCACTGTAATCGTACTGACCGGAGAATGAAGGGAACAGGACAGTTTTATCTCATAGGGAACACTGTAAAAACAAAACCCATAAAACTATATAAATGTGGTATCACTGTAATCGTACTGACCGGAGAATGAGGAGAACAGGTTAGTTTTATCTCATAGGGAACGCTGTAAATACAAAACCCATAAAACTATATAAATGTGGTATCGCTGTAATCGTACTGACCGGAGAATGAAGGGAACAGGACAGTTTTATCTCATAGGGAACACTGTAAATACAAAACCCATAAAACTATATAAATGTGGTATCTCTGTAATCGTACTGACCCGGAGAATGAAGGGAACAGGTCAGTTTTATCTCATAGGGAACGCTGTAAAAACAAAACCCATAAAACTATATAAATGTGGTATCACTGTAATCGTACTGACCGGAGAATGAAGAGAATAGGTCAGTTTTATCTCATAGAGAACGCTGTAAATACAAAACCTATAAAACTATATAAATGTGGTATCACTGTAATCGTACTGACCCGGAGAATGAAGAGAACAGGACAGTTTTATCTCATAGGGAACGCTGTAAACAGAAAACCCATAAAACTATATAAATGTGGTATCACTGTAATAGTACTGACCCAGAGAATGAAGGGAACAGATCAGTTTTATCTCATAGGGAACGCTGTAAACAGAAAACCCATAAAACTATATAAATGTGGTATCACTGTAATCGTACTGACCCGGAGAATGAAGAGAACAGGTCAGTTTTATCTCATAGGGAACGCTGTAAAAACAAAACCCATAAAACTATATAAATGTGGTATCACTGTAATCGTACTGACCCGGAGAATGAAGAGAACAGGTCAGTTTTATCTAATAGGGAACGCTGTAAAAACAAAACCCATAAAACTATATAAATGTGGTATCACTGTAATTGTACTGACCGGAGAATGAAGAGAACAGGTCAGTTTTATGTCATAGGGAACGCTGTAAAAACAAAACCCATAAAACTATATAAATGTGGTATCACTGTAATCGTACTGACCCGGAGAATGAAGAGAACAGGTCAGTTTTATCTCATAGGGAACGCTGTAAACACAAAACCCATAAAACTATATAAATCTGGTATCACTGTAATCGTACTGACCCGGAGAATGAAGAGCTGCTGCTTCACCCTGTACACCGGGACGAGCCTCCTTAGCGTCCCCCGTGCTGCTAGTTGAGGCTGGTCCCCGCCTGCCATTGGCTGCTCCCCCCGACACCGGATGTTTTTATCTGTATACAGGGTGAAGCGGCAGCGGCGGTGCGGGAACGTGGAGCGGGGTAAGTATATTCCCTCTGAGGGGCCCGGTACTTAGCGGAAGGGGGGGGTGTTGTATGATGTTGGATAACCCCTTTAAGATGAGGAGCCTGGAGATCAGCCATTGCAGAAGGACTGCCAGGTCCTAGGGTGCTAGTCACATAAAGATAGGCTTTACCTCTGCAGGTCTTTGTAGCCACACCACAAGGTTATGGTCACTACCCATAGAGATAAAGATGCAGCTTCTTCAGGGTTGGAGCAGGAGGTCCTCACCGGCCAGCAAAGTACAACTCCCCCAATAACTGTTGGAAACACTAAAAGTCTTGTTTGTCACAGTCTCTTCTCTGTTCATCCCACACAGATTGAGGAGATCTTCAAGAATGCCGGTCATCCCTTCTCCTGGAGTGAGCATCTCGGCTACATCCTGACCTGCCCATCCAACCTCGGCACAGGTCTGAGAGGAGGCGTCCACGTCAAACTGGCCAACCTCAGCAAGCATCCCAAATTCGAAGAGATCCTGACCAGACTGCGTCTACAGAAGAGAGGCACCGGTGAGTATAGGGCCCCGTACAACCCTCCATGAGACAGGCTGACACACAGTAGATGGGCCCCGTACAACCCTCCATGAGACAGGCTGACACACAGTAGATGGGCCCCGTACAACCCTCCATGAGACAGGCTGACACACAGTAGATGGGCCCCGTACAACCCTCCATGAGACAGGCTGACACACAGTAGATGGGCCCCGTACAACCCTCCATGAGACAGGTGGACACACAGTAGATGGGCCCCGTACAACCCTCCATGAGACACGTGGACACACAGAAGATGGGGCAGATTTACTAATCCTCCATGAGACAGGTGGACACACAGTAGATGAGCCCCGTACAACCCTCCATGAGACAGGCTGACACACAGTAGATGGGCCCCGTACAACCCTCCATGAGACAGGCTGACACACAGTAGATGGGCCCCGTACAACCCTCCATGAGACAGGCTGACACACAGTAGATGGGCCCCGTACAACCCTCCATGAGACAGGCTGACACACAGTAGATGGGCCCCGTACAACCCTCCATGAGACAGGCTGACACACAGTAGATGGGCTCCGTACAACCCTCCATGAGACAGGTGGACACACAGAAGATGGGGCAGATTTACTAATCCTCCATGAGACAGGTGGACACACAGTAGATGGGGCAGATTTACTAATCCTCCATGGGACAGGTGGACACACAGTAGAAGGACCCGTACAACCCTCCATGAGACAGGTGGACACACAGTAGATGGGCCCCGTACAACCCTCCATGAGACACGTGGACACACAGAAGATGGGGCAGATTTACTAATCCTCCATGAGACAGGTGGACACACAGTAGATGGGGCAGATCCTCAGTCCGGGTGAATCTTATTACTTTACACATCTACTAAGCCAAGCCGCCCGGTTCTCTTAGTTGGTGACTTCTCGGAGTGTGACCATTGCGCTCGCTCTTCCACAGGTGGAGTGGACACAGCCGCAGTTGGAGGCACCTTTGATATTTCCAATGCTGACAGACTGGGCTTCTCAGAGGTGGAGCAGGTGCAGATGGTGGTGGATGGAGTGAAGCTGATGGTTGAGATGGAGAAGAAGCTGGAAAAGGGACAAGCCATTGACGACATCATACCAGCCCAGAAGTAGAGCGCAGCAGACACAGGGCGGCCCCTGAGAACCACCACCGGACAGGGCCCTGGAGACCCCGTTACCATCAATAGAAGTTGGAAAAGACATGAGGGATAAAAGAGGTGACGAGAGGAGGAAGCGACAGAGGCGGCAGCGCGAGACCCCCACTTATACCTTACTGTATAGACTGTAACCCCGGCCCCCATATCATATGTGGCCCCCGATACCAGCCGAAGACAATAAAGGAGAATGTCACCTAAGTCGGCTACATCTGATGGTGGAGGGTGCGAGAGCGCAGGAAACAGAGTGCATGAGAGCAAAAACAGGAGAGAGAGAGAGAGCAGAACATGAGAGAGAGTACGAGAGCGCAGGAAACAGAGTGCATGAGAGCAAAACATGAGAGAGAGTATGAGAGCACAGGGTAGAAAACAAGGGTGTATGTGAGCGCAGTCGGGAGAGACAGCATGTAAGAGTGAAGACAGAAGAGAGTGCATACGATAGTAGACAAAGAAGACAGAGCATATGAGAGGAAAGATTATATCAGTGTGACGGTACATTATACAGTAGAGGGGGCTCTATATCAGTGTGACGGTACATTATACAGTAGAGGAGGCTCTATATCAGTGTGACGGTACATTATACAGTAGAGGGGGCTCTATATCAGTGTGACGGTACATTATACAGTAGAGGAGGCTCTATATCAGTGTGACGGTACATTATACAGTAGGGGGGGCTCTATATCAGTGTGACGGTACATTATACAGTAGAGGGGGCTCTATATCAGTGTGACGGTACATTATACAGTAGAGGAGGCTCTATATCAGTGTGACGGTACATTATACAGTAGAGGAGGCTCTATATCAGTGTGACGGTACATTATACAGTAGAGGGGGCTCTATATCAGTGTGACGGTACATTATACAGTAGAGGAGGCTCTATATCAGTGTGACGGTACATTATACAGTAGAGGAGGCTCTATATCAGTGTGACGGTACATTATACAGTAGAGGAGGCTCTATATCAGTGTGACGGTACATTATACAGTAGGGGGGGCTCTATATCAGTGTGACGGTACATTATACAGTAGAGGAGGCTCTATATCAGTGTGACGGTACATTATACAGTAGGGGGGCTCTATATCAGTGTGACGGTACATTATACAGTAGGGGGGGGGGGCTCTATATCAGTGTGACAATACATTATACAGTAGGGGGGGCTCTATATCATTGTGACGGTACATTATACAGTAGAGGGGGCTCTATATCAGTGTGACGGTACATTATACAGTAGAGGGGGCTCTATATCAGTGTGACGGTACATTATACAGTAGAGGGGGCTCTATATCAGTGTGACGGTACATTATACAGTAGAGGAGGCTCTATATCAGTGTGACGGTACATTATACAGTAGAGGAGGCTCTATATCAGTGTGACGGTACATTATACAGTAGAGGAGGCTCTATATCAGTGTGACGGTACATTATACAGTAGAGGAGGCTCTATATCAGTGTGACGGTACATTATACAGTAGAGGGGGCTCTATATCAGTGTGATGTACATTATACAGTAGGGGGGGCTCTATATCAGTGTGATGTACATTATACAGTAGAGGAGGCCCTATATCAGTGTGACGGTACATTATACAGTAGAGGAGGCTCTATATCAGTGTGACGGTACATTATACAGTAGAGGGGGCTCTATATCAGTGTGACGGTACATTATACAGTAGGGGGGGCTCTATATCAGTGTGACGGTACATTATACAGTAGGGGGGGCTCTATATCAGTGTGACGGTACATTATACAGTAGAGGAGGCTCTATATCAGTGTGACGGTACATTATACAGTAGAGGGGGCTCTATATCAGTGTGACGGTACATTATACAGTAGAGGAGGCTCTATATCAGTGTGACGGTACATTATACAGTAGAGGAAGCTCTATATCAGTGTGACGGTACATTATACAGTAGGGGGGGCTCTATATCAGTGTGACGGTACATTATACAGTAGAGGAGGCTCTATATCAGTGTGACGGTACATTATACAGTAGGGGGGGCTCTATATCAGTGTGACGGTACATTATACAGTAGAGGAGGCTCTATATCAGTGTGACGGTACATTATACAGTAGAGGGGGCTCTATATCAGTGTGACGGTACATTATACAGTAGGGGAGGCTCTATATCAGTGTGACGGTACATTATACAGTAGAGGAGGCTCTATATCAGTGTGACGGTACATTATACAGTAGAGGAGGCTCTATATCAGTGTGACGGTACATTATACAGTAGGGGGGGCTCTATATCAGTGTGACGGTACATTATACAGTAGAGGAGGCTCTATATCAGTGTGACGGTACATTATACAGTAGAGGGGGCTCTATATCAGTGTGATGTACATTATACAGTAGAGGGGGCTCTATATCAGTGTGACGGTACATTATACAGTAGAGGGGGCTCTATATCAGTGTGACGGTACATTATACAGTAGGGGGGGCTCTATATCAGTGTGACGGTACATTATACAGTAGAGGAGGCTCTATATCAGTGTGACGGTACATTATACAGTAGAGGAGGCTCTATATCAGTGTGACGGTACATTATACAGTAGAGGGGGCTCTATATCAGTGTGATGTACATTATACAGTAGAGGGGGCTCTATATCAGTGTGACGGTACATTATACAGTAGAGGGGGCTCTATATCAGTGTGACGGTACATTATACAGTAGAGGAGGCTCTATATCAGTGTGACGGTACATTATACCGTAGAGGGGGCTCTATATCAGTGTGACGGTACATTATACCGTAGAGGGGGCTCTATATCAGTGTGACGGTACATTATACAGTAGAGGGGGCTCTATATCAGTGTGACGGTACATTATACAGTAGAGGGGGCTCTATATCAGTGTGACGGTACATTATACAGTAGAGGAGGCTCTATATCAGTGTGACGGTACATTATACAGTAGAGGAGGCTCTATATCAGTGTGACGGTACATTATACAGTAGAGGAGGCTCTATATCAGTGTGACGGTACATTATACAGTAGAGGGGGCTCTATATCAGTGTGACGGTACATTATACAGTAGAGGAGGCTCTATATCAGTGTGACGGTACATTATACAGTAGAGGGGGCTCTATATCAGTGTGATGTACATTATACAGTAGAGGAGGCTCTATATCAGTGTGACGGTACATTATACAGTAGAGGAGGCTCTATATCAGTGTGACGGTACATTATACAGTAGAGGAGGCTCTATATCAGTGTGACGGTACATTATACAGTAGAGGGGGCTCTATATCAGTGTGACGGTAGATTATACAGTAGGGGGGCTCTATATCAGTGTGACGGTACATTATACAGTAGAGGAGGCTCTATATCAGTGTGACGGTACATTATACAGTAGAGGGGGCTCTATATCAGTGTGACGGTACATTATACAGTAGAGGAGGCTCTATATCAGTGTGACGGTACATTATACAGTAGGGGAGGCTCTATATCAGTGTGACGGTACATTATACAGTAGAGGAGGCTCTATATCAGTGTGACGATACATTATACAGTAGAGGGGGCTCTATATCAGTGTGACGGTACATTATACAGTAGAGGGGGCTCTATATCAGTGTGACGGTACATTATACAGTAGAGGGGGCTCTATATCAGTGTGATGTACATTATACAGTAGAGGAGGCTCTATATCAGTGTGACGGTACATTATACAGTAGAGGAGGCTCTATATCAGTGTGACGGTACATTATACAGTAGAGGGGGCTCTATATCAGTGTGACGGTACATTATACAGTAGAGGAGGCTCTATATCAGTGTGACGGTACATTATACAGTAGGGGGGGGGCTCTATATCAGTGTGACGGTACATTATACAGTAGAGGGGGCTCTATATCAGTGTGACGGTACATTATACAGTAGAGGAGGCTCTATATCAGTGTGACGGTACATTATACAGTAGAGGAGGCTCTATATCAGTGTGATGTACATTATACAGTAGAGGGGGCTCTATATCAGTGTGACGGTACATTATACAGTAGAGGAGGCTCTATATCAGTGTGACGGTACATTATACAGTAGAGGAGGCTCTATATCAGTGTGACGGTACATTATACAGTAGAGGGGGCTCTATATCAGTGTGATGTACATTATACAGTAGAGGGGGCTCTATATCAGTGTGACGGTACATTATACAGTAGAGGGGGCTCTATATCAGTGTGACGGTACATTATACAGTAGGGGGGGCTCTATATCAGTGTGACGGTACATTATACAGTAGAGGAGGCTCTATATCAGTGTGACGGTACATTATACAGTAGAGGAGGCTCTATATCAGTGTGACGGTACATTATACAGTAGAGGGGGCTCTATATCAGTGTGATGTACATTATACAGTAGAGGGGGCTCTATATCAGTGTGACGGTACATTATACAGTAGAGGGGGCTCTATATCAGTGTGACGGTACATTATACAGTAGAGGAGGCTCTATATCAGTGTGACGGTACATTATACCGTAGAGGGGGCTCTATATCAGTGTGACGGTACATTATACCGTAGAGGGGGCTCTATATCAGTGTGACGGTACATTATACAGTAGAGGGGGCTCTATATCAGTGTGACGGTACATTATACAGTAGAGGGGGCTCTATATCAGTGTGACGGTACATTATACAGTAGAGGAGGCTCTATATCAGTGTGACGGTACATTATACAGTAGAGGAGGCTCTATATCAGTGTGACGGTACATTATACAGTAGAGGAGGCTCTATATCAGTGTGACGGTACATTATACAGTAGAGGGGGCTCTATATCAGTGTGACGGTACATTATACAGTAGAGGAGGCTCTATATCAGTGTGACGGTACATTATACAGTAGAGGAGGCTCTATATCAGTGTGACGGTACATTATACAGTAGAGGGGGCTCTATATCAGTGTGACGGTACATTATACAGTAGAGGAGGCTCTATATCAGTGTGACGGTACATTATACAGTAGAGGAGGCTCTATATCAGTGTGACGGTACATTATACAGTAGAGGGGGCTCTATATCAGTGTGACGGTACATTATACAGTAGAGGAGGCTCTATATCAGTGTGACGGTACATTATACAGTAGGGGAGGCTCTATATCAGTGTGACGGTACATTATACAGTAGAGGAGGCTCTATATCAGTGTGACGATACATTATACAGTAGAGGGGGCTCTATATCAGTGTGACGGTACATTATACAGTAGAGGGGGCTCTATATCAGTGTGACGGTACATTATACAGTAGAGGGGGCTCTATATCAGTGTGATGTACATTATACAGTAGAGGAGGCTCTATATCAGTGTGACGGTACATTATACAGTAGAGGAGGCTCTATATCAGTGTGACGGTACATTATACAGTAGAGGGGGCTCTATATCAGTGTGACGGTACATTATACAGTAGAGGAGGCTCTATATCAGTGTGACGGTACATTATACAGTAGAGGGGGGGCTCTATATCAGTGTGACGGTACATTATACAGTAGAGGGGCTCTATATCAGTGTGACGGTACATTATACAGTAGAGGAGGCTCTATATCAGTGTGACGGTACATTATACAGTAGAGGAGGCTCTATATCAGTGTGATGTACATTATACAGTAGAGGGGGCTCTATATCAGTGTGACGGTACATTATACAGTAGAGGAGGCTCTATATCAGTGTGACGGTACATTATACAGTAGAGGAGGCTCTATATCAGTGTGACGGTACATTATACAGTAGAGGGGGCTCTATATCAGTGTGATGTACATTATACAGTAGAGGAGGCTCTATATCAGTGTGACGGTACATTATACAGTAGAGGAGGCTCTATATCAGTGTGACGGTACATTATACAGTAGAGGGGGCTCTATATCAGTGTGACGGTACATTATACAGTAGAGGAGGCTCTATATCAGTGTGACGGTACATTATACAGTAGGGGGGGGGCTCTATATCAGTGTGACGGTACATTATACAGTAGAGGGGGCTCTATATCAGTGTGACGGTACATTATACAGTAGAGGAGGCTCTATATCAGTGTGATGTACATTATACAGTAGAGGAGGCTCTATATCAGTGTGATGTACATTATACAGTAGAGGGGGCTCTATATCAGTGTGATGTACATTATACAGTAGAGGAGGCTCTATATCAGTGTGACGGTACATTATACAGTAGAGGAGGCTCTATATCAGTGTGACGGTACATTATACAGTAGAGGAGGCTCTATATCAGTGTGATGTACATTATACAGTAGAGGGGGCTCTATATCAGTGTGACGGTACATTATACAGTAGAGGAGGCTCTATATCAGTGTGACGGTACATTATACAGTAGAGGAGGCTCTATATCAGTGTGACGGTACATTATACAGTAGAGGAGGCTCTATATCAGTGTGATGTACATTATACAGTAGAGGAGGCTCTATATCAGTGTGATGTACATTATACAGTAGAGGAGGCTCTATATCAGTGTGATGTACATTATACAGTAGAGGAGGCTCTATATCAGTGTGACGGTACATTATACAGTAGGGGAGGCTCTATATCAGTGTGACGGTACATTATACAGTAGAGGGGGCTCTATATCAGTGTGACGGTACATTATACAGTAGAGGAGGCTCTATATCAGTGTGACGGTACATTATACAGTAGAGGAGGCTCTATATCAGTGTGACGGTACATTATACAGTAGAGGAGGCTCTATATCAGTGTGACGGTACATTATACAGTAGAGGAGGCTCTATATCATTGTGACGGTACATTATACAGTAGAGGGGGCTCTATATCAGTGTGACGGTACATTATACAGTAGAGGAGGCTCTATATCAGTGTGACGGTACATTATACAGTAGAGGGGGCTCTATATCAGTGTGACGGTACATTATACAGTAGGGAGGCTCTATATCAGTGTGACGGTACATTATACAGTAGAGGAGGCTCTATATCAGTGTGACGGTACATTATACAGTAGAGGAGGCTCTATATCAGTGTGACGGTACATTATACAGTAGAGGGGCTCTATATCAGTGTGACGGTACATTATACAGTAGAGGGGGCTCTATATCAGTGTGACGGTACATTATACAGTAGAGGAGGCTCTATATCATTGTGACGGTACATTATACAGTAGGGGGGGCTCTATATCAGTGTGACGGTACATTATACAGTAGAGGGGGCTCTATATCAGTGTGACGGTACATTATACAGTAGAGGGGGCTCTATATCAGTGTGACGGTACATTATACAGTATAGGAGGCTCTATATCAGTGTGACGGTACATTATACAGTAGAGGGGGCTCTATATCAGTGTGACGGTACATTATACAGTAGAGGAGGCTCTATATCAGTGTGACGGTACATTATACAGTAGAGGAGGCTCTATATCAGTGTGACGGTACATTATACAGTAGAGGGGGCTCTATATCAGTGTGACGGTACATTATACAGTAGAGGGGGCTCTATATCAGTGTGACGGTACATTATACAGTAGAGGGGGCTCTATATCAGTGTGACGGTACATTATACAGTAGAGGGGGCTCTATATCAGTGTGACGGTACATTATACAGTAGAGGGGGCTCTATATCAGTGTGACGGTACATTATACAGTAGAGGGGGCTCTATATCAGTGTGACGGTACATTATACAGTAGAGGAGGCTCTATATCAGTGTGACGGTACATTATACAGTAGAGGAGCTCTATATCAGTGTGACGGTACATTATACAGTAGAGGAGGCTCTATATCAGTGTGACGGTACATTATACAGTAGAGGAGGCTCTATATCAGTGTGACGGTACATTATACAGTAGAGGAGGCTCTATATCAGTGTGACGGTACATTATACAGTAGAGGGGGCTCTATATCAGTGTGACGGTACATTATACAGTAGAGGGGGCTCTATATCAGTGTGACGGTACATTATACAGTAGAGGAGGCTCTATATCAGTGTGACGGTACATTATACCGTAGAGGGGGCTCTATATCAGTGTGACGGTACATTATACCGTAGAGGGGGCTCTATATCAGTGTGACGGTACATTATACAGTAGAGGGGGCTCTATATCAGTGTGACGGTACATTATACAGTAGAGGGGGCTCTATATCAGTGTGACGGTACATTATACAGTAGAGGAGGCTCTATATCAGTGTGACGGTACATTATACAGTAGAGGAGGCTCTATATCAGTGTGACGGTACATTATACAGTAGAGGAGGCTCTATATCAGTGTGACGGTACATTATACAGTAGAGGGGGCTCTATATCGGTGTGACGGTACATTATACAGTAGAGGAGGCTCTATATCAGTGTGACGGTACATTATACAGTAGGGGAGGCTCTATATCAGTGTGACGGTACATTATACAGTAGAGGAGGCTCTATATCAGTGTGACGGTACATTATACAGTAGAGGAGGCTCTATATCAGTGTGACGGTACATTATACAGTAGAGGGGGCTCTATATCAGTGTGATGTACATTATACAGTAGAGGAGGCTCTATATCAGTGTGACGGTACATTATACAGTAGAGGAGGCTCTATATCAGTGTGACGGTACATTATACAGTAGAGGAGGCTCTATATCAGTGTGACGGTACATTATACAGTAGAGGGGGCTCTATATCAGTGTGACGGTACATTATACAGTAGAGGGGGCTCTATATCAGTGTGACGGTACATTATACAGTAGAGGAGGCTCTATATCAGTGTGACGGTACATTATACAGTAGAGGAGGCTCTATATCAGTGTGACGGTACATTATACAGTAGAGGAGGCTCTATATCAGTGTGACGGTACATTATACAGTAGAGGGGGCTCTATATCAGTGTGACGGTACATTATACAGTAGAGGGGGCTCTATATCAGTGTGACGGTACATTATACAGTAGAGGGGCTCTATATCAGTGTGATGTACATTATACAGTAGAGGAGGCTCTATATCAGTGTGACGGTACATTATACAGTAGAGGAGGCTCTATATCAGTGTGACGGTACATTATACAGTAGAGGGGGCTCTATATCAGTGTGACGGTACATTATACAGTAGAGGAGGCTCTATATCAGTGTGACGGTACATTATACAGTAGGGGGGCTCTATATCAGTGTGACGGTACATTATACAGTAGAGGAGGCTCTATATCAGTGTGACGGTACATTATACAGTAGAGGAGGCTCTATATCAGTGTGACGGTACATTATACAGTAGAGGAGGCTCTATATCAGTGTGACTGTACATTATACAGTAGAGGGGGCTCTATATCAGTGTGACGGTACATTATACAGTAGAGGAGGCTCTATATCAGTGTGACGGTACATTATACAGTAGGGGGGCTCTATATCAGTGTGACGGTACATTATACAGTAGAGGAGGCTCTATATCAGTGTGACGGTACATTATACAGTAGAGGGGGCTCTATATCAGTGTGACTGTACATTATACAGTAGAGGAGGCTCTATATCAGTGTGACTGTACATTATACAGTAGAGGGGGCTCTATATCAGTGTGACTGTACATTATACAGTAGAGGAGGCTCTATATCAGTGTGACGGTACATTATACAGTAGAGGAGGCTCTATATCAGTGTGACGGTACATTATACAGTAGAGGGGGCTCTATATCAGTGTGACGGTACATTATACAGTAGAGGAGGCTCTATATCAGTGTGACGGTACATTATACAGTAGAGGAGGCTCTATATCAGTGTGACGGTACATTATACAGTAGAGGAGGCTCTATATCAGTGTGACGGTACATTATACAGTAGAGGGGGCTCTATATCAGTGTGACGGTACATTATACAGTAGAGGAGGCTCTATATCAGTGTGACGGTACATTATACAGTAGAGGAGGCTCTATATCAGTGTGACGGTACATTATACAGTAGAGGAGGCTCTATATCAGTGTGACGGTACATTATACAGTAGAGGGGGCTCTATATCAGTGTGACGGTACATTATACAGTAGAGGAGGCTCTATATCAGTGTGACGGTACATTATACAGTAGAGGAGGCTCTATATCAGTGTGACGGTACATTATACAGTAGAGGAGGCTCTATATCAGTGTGACGGTACATTATACAGTAGAGGAGGCTCTATATCAGTGTGACGGTACATTATACAGTAGAGGAGGCTCTATATCAGTGTGACGGTACATTATACAGTAGAGGAGGCTCTATATCAGTGTGACGGTACATTATACAGTAGGGGGGGCTCTATATCAGTGTGACGGTACATTATACAGTAGAGGGGGCTCTATATCAGTGTGACGGTACATTATACAGTAGAGGAGGCTCTATATCAGTGTGACGGTACATTATACAGTAGAGGAGGCTCTATATCAGTGTGACGGTACATTATACAGTAGGGGGGCTCTATATCAGTGTGACGGTACATTATACAGTAGAGGGGGCTCTATATCAGTGTGACGGTACATTATACAGTAGAGGGGGCTCTATATCAGTGTGACGGTACATTATACAGTAGAGGAGGCTCTATATCAGTGTGACGGTACATTATACAGTAGAGGGGGCTCTATATCAGTGTGACGGTACATTATACAGTAGGGGGGCTCTATATCAGTGTGACGGTACATTATACAGTAGAGGAGGCTCTATATCAGTGTGATGTACATTATACAGTAGAGGAGGCTCTATATCAGTGTGACGGTACATTATACAGTAGAGGAGGCTCTATATCAGTGTGACGGTACATTATACAGTAGAGGGGGCTCTATATCAGTGTGACGGTACATTATACAGTAGAGGAGGCTCTATATCATTGTGACGGTACATTATACAGTAGAGGGGGCTCTATATCAGTGTGACGGTACATTATACAGTAGAGGGGGCTCTATATCAGTGTGACGGTACATTATACAGTAGAGGAGGCTCTATATCATTGTGACGGTACATTATACAGTAGAGGGGGCTCTATATCAGTGTGACGGTACATTATACAGTAGGGAGGCTCTATATCAGTGTGACGGTACATTATACAGTAGAGGAGGCTCTATATCAGTGTGACGGTACATTATACAGTAGAGGGGGCTCTATATCAGTGTGACGGTACATTATACAGTAGAGGAGGCTCTATATCAGTGTGACGGTACATTATACAGTAGAGGGGGCTCTATATCAGTGTGACGGTACATTATACAGTAGAGGAGGCTCTATATCATTGTGACGGTACATTATACAGTAGAGGGGGCTCTATATCAGTGTGACGGTACATTATACAGTAGAGGGGGCTCTATATCAGTGTGACGGTACATTATACAGTAGAGGAGGCTCTATATCATTGTGACGGTACATTATACAGTAGAGGGGGCTCTATATCAGTGTGACGGTACATTATACAGTAGGGAGGCTCTATATCAGTGTGACGGTACATTATACAGTAGAGGGGGCTCTATATCAGTGTGACGGTACATTATACAGTAGAGGGGGCTCTATATCAGTGTGACGGTACATTATACAGTAGAGGAGGCTCTATATCAGTGTGACGGTACATTATACAGTAGAGGGGGCTCTATATCAGTGTGACGGTACATTATACAGTAGGGAGGCTCTATATCAGTGTGACGGTACATTATACAGTAGAGGAGGCTCTATATCAGTGTGACGGTACATTATACAGTAGGGAGGCTCTATATCAGTGTGACGGTACATTATACAGTAGAGGGGGCTCTATATCAGTGTGACGGTACATTATACAGTAGAGGAGGCTCTATATCAGTGTGACGGTACATTATACAGTAGAGGAGGCTCTATATCATTGTGACGGTACATTATACAGTAGGGGGGGCTCTATATCAGTGTGACGGTACATTATACAGTAGAGGGGGCTCTATATCAGTGTGACGGTACATTATACAGTAGAGGGGGCTCTATATCAGTGTGACGGTACATTATACAGTAGAGGAGGCTCTATATCAGTGTGACGGTACATTATACAGTAGAGGGGGCTCTATATCAGTGTGACGGTACATTATACAGTAGAGGAGGCTCTATATCAGTGTGACGGTACATTATACAGTAGAGGAGGCTCTATATCAGTGTGACGGTACATTATACAGTAGAGGGGGCTCTATATCAGTGTGATGTACATTATACAGTAGGGGGGCTCTATATCAGTGTGACGGTACATTATACAGTAGAGGGGGCTCTATATCAGTGTGACGGTACATTATACAGTAGGGGGGCTCTATATCAGTGTGAAGGTACATTATACAGTAGAGGGGGCTCTATATCAGTGTGACGGTACATTATACAGTAGAGGAGGCTCTATATCAGTGTGACGGTACATTATACAGTAGAGGAGGCTCTATATCAGTGTGACGGTACATTATACCGTAGAGGGGGCTCTATATCAGTGTGACGGTACATTATACCGTAGAGGGGGCTCTATATCAGTGTGACGGTACATTATACAGTAGAGGAGGCTCTATATCAGTGTGACGGTACATTATACAGTAGAGGAGGCTCTATATCAGTGTGACGGTACATTATACAGTAGAGGAGGCTCTATATCAGTGTGACGGTACATTATACAGTAGAGGAGGCTCTATATCAGTGTGACGGTACATTATACAGTAGAGGGGGCTCTATATCAGTGTGATGTACATTATACAGTAGAGGAGGCTCTATATCAGTGTGACGGTACATTATACAGTAGAGGAGGCTCTATATCAGTGTGACGGTACATTATACAGTAGAGGAGGCTCTATATCAGTGTGACGGTACATTATACAGTAGAGGAGGCTCTATATCAGTGTGACGGTACATTATACAGTAGAGGGGGCTCTATATCAGTGTGACGGTACATTATACAGTAGGGGGGGCTCTATATCAGTGTGACGGTACATTATACAGTAGAGGGGGCTCTATATCAGTGTGACGGTACATTATACAGTAGAGGAGGCTCTATATCAGTGTGACGGTACATTATACAGTAGAGGAGGCTCTATATCAGTGTGACGGTACATTATACAGTAGAGGGGGCTCTATATCAGTGTGACGGTACATTATACAGTAGAGGAGGCTCTATATCAGTGTGACGGTACATTATACAGTAGGGGGGGGGCTCTATATCAGTGTGACGGTACATTATACAGTAGAGGGGGCTCTATATCAGTGTGACGGTACATTATACAGTAGAGGAGGCTCTATATCAGTGTGACGGTACATTATACAGTAGAGGAGGCTCTATATCAGTGTGATGTACATTATACAGTAGAGGGGGCTCTATATCAGTGTGACGGTACATTATACAGTAGAGGAGGCTCTATATCAGTGTGACGGTACATTATACAGTAGGGGGGGCTCTATATCAGTGTGACGGTACATTATACAGTAGAGGGGGCTCTATATCAGTGTGACGGTACATTATACAGTAGAGGAGGCTCTATATCAGTGTGATGTACATTATACAGTAGAGGAGGCTCTATATCAGTGTGATGTACATTATACAGTAGAGGAGGCTCTATATCAGTGTGATGTACATTATACAGTAGAGGGGGCTCTATATCAGTGTGATGTACATTATACAGTAGAGGAGGCTCTATATCAGTGTGACGGTACATTATACAGTAGGGGAGGCTCTATATCAGTGTGACGGTACATTATACAGTAGAGGGGGCTCTATATCAGTGTGACGGTACATTATACAGTAGAGGAGGCTCTATATCAGTGTGACGGTACATTATACAGTAGAGGAGGCTCTATATCAGTGTGACGGTACATTATACAGTAGAGGAGGCTCTATATCAGTGTGACGGTACATTATACAGTAGGGGGGGCTCTATATCAGTGTGACGGTACATTATACAGTAGAGGAGGCTCTATATCAGTGTGACGGTACATTATACAGTAGGGAGGCTCTATATCAGTGTGACGGTACATTATACAGTAGAGGAGGCTCTATATCAGTGTGACGGTACATTATACAGTAGAGGGGGCTCTATATCAGTGTGACGGTACATTATACAGTAGAGGAGGCTCTATATCAGTGTGATGTACATTATACAGTAGAGGAGGCTCTATATCAGTGTGACGGTACATTATACAGTAGAGGAGGCTCTATATCAGTGTGACGGTACATTATACAGTAGAGGAGGCTCTATATCAGTGTGATGTACATTATACAGTAGAGGAGGCTCTATATCAGTGTGACGGTACATTATACAGTAGAGGAGGCTCTATATCAGTGTGACGGTACATTATACAGTAGGGGGGGCTCTATATCAGTGTGACGGTACATTATACAGTAGAGGGGGCTCTATATCAGTGTGACGGTACATTATACAGTAGAGGAGGCTCTATATCAGTGTGACGGTACATTATACAGTAGGGGGGGCTCTATATCAGTGTGACGGTACATTATACAGTAGAGGGGGCTCTATATCAGTGTGACGGTACATTATACAGTAGAGGAGGCTCTATATCAGTGTGACGGTACATTATACAGTAGAGGAGGCTCTATATCAGTGTGACGGTACATTATACAGTAGAGGAGGCTCTATATCAGTGTGACGGTACATTATACAGTAGAGGAGGCTCTATATCAGTGTGACGGTACATTATACAGTAGAGGAGGCTCTATATCAGTGTGACGGTACATTATACAGTAGGGGGGGCTCTATATCAGTGTGACGGTACATTATACAGTAGAGGAGGCTCTATATCAGTGTGATGTACATTATACAGTAGAGGAGGCTCTATATCAGTGTGACGGTACATTATACAGTAGAGGAGGCTCTATATCAGTGTGACGGTACATTATACAGTAGAGGGGGCTCTATATCAGTGTGACGGTACATTATACAGTAGAGGAGGCTCTATATCATTGTGACGGTACATTATACAGTAGAGGGGGCTCTATATCAGTGTGACGGTACATTATACAGTAGAGGAGGCTCTATATCAGTGTGACGGTACATTATACAGTAGAGGGGGCTCTATATCAGTGTGACGGTACATTATACAGTAGGGAGGCTCTATATCAGTGTGACGGTACATTATACAGTAGAGGAGGCTCTATATCATTGTGACGGTACATTATACAGTAGGGGGGGCTCTATATCAGTGTGACGGTACATTATACAGTAGAGGGGGCTCTATATCAGTGTGACGGTACATTATACAGTAGAGGGGGCTCTATATCAGTGTGACGGTACATTATACAGTAGAGGAGGCTCTATATCAGTGTGACGGTACATTATACAGTAGAGGGGGCTCTATATCAGTGTGACGGTACATTATACAGTAGGGGGGGCTCTATATCAGTGTGACGGTACATTATACAGTAGAGGGGGCTCTATATCAGTGTGACGGTACATTATACAGTAGAGGAGGCTCTATATCAGTGTGCCGGTACATTATACAGTAGAGGGGGCTCTATATCAGTGTGACGGTACATTATACAGTAGAGGGGGCTCTATATCAGTGTGACGGTACATTATACAGTAGAGGAGGCTCTATATCAGTGTGACGGTACATTATACAGTAGAGGAGGCTCTATATCAGTGTGACGGTACATTATACAGTAGAGGAGGCTCTATATCAGTGTGACGGTACATTATACAGTAGAGGAGGCTCTATATCAGTGTGACGGTACATTATACAGTAGAGGAGGCTCTATATCAGTGTGACGGTACATTATACAGTAGAGGAGGCTCTATATCAGTGTGATGTACATTATACAGTAGAGGAGGCTCTATATCAGTGTGACGGTACATTATACAGTAGGGAGGCTCTATATCAGTGTGATGTACATTATACAGTAGAGGAGGCTCTATATCAGTGTGACGGTACATTATACAGTAGAGGGGGCTCTATATCAGTGTGATGTACATTATACAGTAGAGGAGGCTCTATATCAGTGTGACGGTACATTATACAGTAGAGGAGGCTCTATATCAGTGTGACGGTACATTATACAGTAGAGGAGGCTCTATATCAGTGTGACGGTACATTATACAGTAGAGGGGGCTCTATATCAGTGTGACGGTACATTATACAGTAGAGGGGGCTCTATATCAGTGTGACGGTACATTATACAGTAGGGGGGCTCTATATCAGTGTGACGGTACATTATACAGTAGGGGGGGCTCTATATCAGTGTGACGGTACATTATACAGTAGAGGAGGCTCTATATCAGTGTGACGGTACATTATACAGTAGGGGAGGCTCTATATCAGTGTGACGGTACATTATACAGTAGAGGAGGCTCTATATCAGTGTGACGGTACATTATACAGTAGAGGAGGCTCTATATCAGTGTGACGGTACATTATACAGTAGAGGAGGCTCTATATCAGTGTGACGGTACATTATACAGTAGAGGAGGCTCTATATCAGTGTGACGGTACATTATACAGTAGAGGAGGCTCTATATCATTGTGACGGTACATTATACAGTAGAGGGGGCTCTATATCAGTGTGACGGTACATTATACAGTAGAGGAGGCTCTATATCAGTGTGACGGTACATTATACAGTAGGGGGGGCTCTATATCAGTGTGACGGTACATTATACAGTAGAGGGGGCTCTATATCAGTGTGACGGTACATTATACAGTAGAGGAGGCTCTATATCAGTGTGACGGTACATTATACAGTAGAGGAGGCTCTATATCAGTGTGACGGTACATTATACAGTAGGGGGGGCTCTATATCAGTGTGACGGTACATTATACAGTAGAGGGGGCTCTATATCAGTGTGACGGTACATTATACAGTAGAGGAGGCTCTATATCAGTGTGACGGTACATTATACAGTAGAGGAGGCTCTATATCAGTGTGACGGTACATTATACAGTAGAGGAGGCTCTATATCAGTGTGACTGTACATTATACAGTAGAGGGGGCTCTATATCAGTGTGACTGTACATTATACAGTAGAGGAGGCTCTATATCAGTGTGACTGTACATTATACAGTAGAGGGGGCTCTATATCGGTGTGACGGTACATTATACAGTAGAGGAGGCTCTATATCGGTGTGACGGTACATTATACAGTAGAGGGGGCTCTATATCAGTGTGACGGTACATTATACAGTAGAGGGGGCTCTATATCAGTGTGACGGTACATTATACAGTAGAGGGGGCTCTATATCGGTGTGACGGTACATTATACAGTAGAGGAGGCTCTATATCGGTGTGACGGTACATTATACAGTAGAGGGGGCTCTATATCAGTGTGACGGTACATTATACAGTAGAGGGGGCTCTATATCAGTGTGACGGTACATTATACAGTAGGGGGGGGCTCTATATCAGTGTGACGGTACATTATACAGTAGAGGGGGCTCTATATCAGTGTGACAATACATTATACAGTAGGGGGGGCTCTATATCAGTGTGATGTACATTATACAGTAGAGGAGGCTCTATATCAGTGTGACGGTACATTATACAGTAGAGGAGGCTCTATATCAGTGTGACGGTACATTATACAGTAGAGGAGGCTCTATATCAGTGTGACGGTACATTATACAGTAGAGGAGGCTCTATATCAGTGTGACGGTACATTATACAGTAGAGGGGGCTCTATATCAGTGTGACGGTACATTATACAGTAGAGGAGGCTCTATATCAGTGTGACGGTACATTATACAGTAGAGGGGGCTCTATATCAGTGTGACGGTACATTATACAGTAGAGGAGGCTCTATATCAGTGTGACGGTACATTATACAGTAGAGGGGGCTCTATATCAGTGTGACGGTACATTATACAGTAGAGGAGGCTCTATATCAGTGTGACGGTACATTATACAGTAGAGGAGGCTCTATATCAGTGTGACGGTACATTATACAGTAGGGGGGGGCTCTATATCAGTGTGACGGTACATTATACAGTAGGGGGGGGGCTCTATATCAGTGTGACGGTACATTATACAGTAGAGGGGGCTCTATATCAGTGTGACGGTACATTATACAGTAGGGGGGGCTCTATATCAGTGTGACGGTACATTATACAGTAGGGGGGGCTCTATATCAGTGTGATGTACATTATACAGTAGAGGAGGCTCTATATCAGTGTGACGGTACATTATACAGTAGAGGAGGCTCTATATCAGTGTGACGGTACATTATACAGTAGAGGAGGCTCTATATCAGTGTGACGGTACATTATACAGTAGAGGAGGCTCTATATCAGTGTGACGGTACATTATACAGTAGAGGAGGCTCTATATCAGTGTGACGGTACATTATACAGTAGAGGAGGCTCTATATCAGTGTGACGGTACATTATACAGTAGAGGAGGCTCTATATCAGTGTGACGGTACATTATACAGTAGAGGAGGCTCTATATCAGTGTGACGGTACATTATACAGTAGAGGAGGCCCTATATCAGTGTGATGTACATTATACAGTAGAGGGGGCTCTATATCAGTGTGACGGTACATTATACAGTAGAGGGGGCTCTATATCAGTGTGACGGTACATTATACAGTAGAGGGGGCTCTATATCAGTGTGACGGTACATTATACAGTAGAGGAGGCTCTATATCAGTGTGACGGTACATTATACAGTAGAGGGGGCTCTATATCAGTGTGACGGTACATTATACAGTAGAGGGGGCTCTATATCGGTGTGACGGTACATTATACAGTAGAGGAGGCTCTATATCAGTGTGCCGGTACATTATACAGTAGAGGGGGCTCTATATCAGTGTGACGGTACATTATACAGTAGAGGGGGCTCTATATCAGTGTGACGGTACATTATACAGTAGGGGGGGGCTCTATATCAGTGTGACGGTACATTATACAGTAGAGGGGGCTCTATATCAGTGTGACGGTACATTATACAGTAGAGGAGGCTCTATATCAGTGTGACGGTACATTATACAGTAGAGGAGGCTCTATATCAGTGTGACAATACATTATACAGTAGGGGGGGCTCTATATCAGTGTGATGTACATTATACAGTAGAGGAGGCTCTATATCAGTGTGACGGTACATTATACAGTAGAGGAGGCTCTATATCAGTGTGACGGTACATTATACAGTAGAGGGGGCTCTATATCAGTGTGACGGTACATTATACAGTAGGGGAGGCTCTATATCAGTGTGACGGTACATTATACAGTAGAGGAGGCTCTATATCAGTGTGACGGTACATTATACAGTAGAGGGGGCTCTATATCAGTGTGACGGTACATTATACAGTAGGGGAGGCTCTATATCAGTGTGACGGTACATTATACAGTAGAGGAGGCTCTATATCAGTGTGACGGTACATTATACAGTAGAGGAGGCTCTATATCAGTGTGACGGTACATTATACAGTAGAGGAGGCTCTATATCAGTGTGACGGTACATTATACAGTAGAGGAGGCTCTATATCAGTGTGACGGTACATTATACAGTAGAGGAGGCTCTATATCAGTGTGACGGTACATTATACAGTAGAGGAGGCTCTATATCAGTGTGACGGTACATTATACAGTAGAGGGGGCTCTATATCAGTGTGACGGTACATTATACAGTAGAGGAGGCTCTATATCAGTGTGACGGTACATTATACAGTAGAGGAGGCTCTATATCAGTGTGACGGTACATTATACAGTAGAGGAGGCTCTATATCAGTGTGACGGTACATTATACAGTAGAGGAGGCTCTATATCAGTGTGACGGTACATTATACAGTAGAGGAGGCTCTATATCAGTGTGACGGTACATTATACAGTAGAGGGGGCTCTATATCAGTGTGACGGTACATTATACAGTAGAGGAGGCTCTATATCAGTGTGACGGTACATTATACAGTAGAGGAGGCTCTATATCAGTGTGACGGTACATTATACAGTAGGGGGGGGGCTCTATATCAGTGTGACGGTACATTATACAGTAGGGGGGGGGCTCTATATCAGTGTGACGGTACATTATACAGTAGAGGGGGCTCTATATCAGTGTGACGGTACATTATACAGTAGGGGGGGCTCTATATCAGTGTGACGGTACATTATACAGTAGGGGGGGCTCTATATCAGTGTGACGGTACATTATACAGTAGGGGGGGCTCTATATCAGTGTGATGTACATTATACAGTAGAGGAGGCTCTATATCAGTGTGACGGTACATTATACAGTAGAGGAGGCTCTATATCAGTGTGACGGTACATTATACAGTAGAGGAGGCTCTATATCAGTGTGACGGTACATTATACAGTAGAGGAGGCTCTATATCAGTGTGACGGTACATTATACAGTAGAGGAGGCTCTATATCAGTGTGACGGTACATTATACAGTAGAGGAGGCTCTATATCAGTGTGACGGTACATTATACAGTAGAGGAGGCTCTATATCAGTGTGACGGTACATTATACAGTAGAGGAGGCTCTATATCAGTGTGACGGTACATTATACAGTAGAGGAGGCTCTATATCAGTGTGACGGTACATTATACAGTAGAGGAGGCTCTATATCAGTGTGACGGTACATTATACAGTAGAGGGGGCTCTATATCAGTGTGACGGTACATTATACAGTAGAGGAGGCTCTATATCAGTGTGACGGTACATTATACAGTAGAGGAGGCTCTATATCAGTGTGACGGTACATTATACAGTAGGGGGGGGGCTCTATATCAGTGTGACGGTACATTATACAGTAGGGGGGGCTCTATATCAGTGTGACGGTACATTATACAGTAGGGGGGGGGCTCTATATCAGTGTGACGGTACATTATACAGGGGGGGGGGGGCTCTATATCATTGTGACGGTACATTATACAGTAGGGGGGCTCTATATCAGTGTGACGGTACATTATACAGTAGAGGGGGCTCTATATCAGTGTGACGGTACATTATACAGTAGGGGGGGCTCTATATCAGTGTGACGGTACATTATACAGTAGGGGGGGCTCTATATCAGTGTGACGGTACATTATACAGTAGGGGGGGCTCTATATCAGTGTGATGTACATTATACAGTAGAGGAGGCTCTATATCAGTGTGACGGTACATTATACAGTAGGGGGGGGGCTCTATATCAGTGTGACGGTACATTATACAGTAGGGGGGGGGCTCTATATCATTGTGACGGTACATTATACAGTAGGGGGGCTCTATATCAGTGTGACGGTACATTATACAGTAGAGGGGGCTCTATATCAGTGTGACGGTACATTATACAGTAGGGGGGGCTCTATATCAGTGTGACGGTACATTATACAGTAGGGGGGGCTCTATATCAGTGTGACGGTACATTATACAGTAGGGGGGGCTCTATATCAGTGTGATGTACATTATACAGTAGAGGAGGCTCTATATCAGTGTGACGGTACATTATACAGTAGGGGGGGCTCTATATCAGTGTGACGGTACATTATACAGTAGAGGGGGCTCTATATCAGTGTGACGGTACATTATACAGTAGAGGAGGCTCTATATCAGTGTGACGGTACATTATACAGTAGAGGAGGCTCTATATCAGTGTGACGGTACATTATACAGTAGAGGAGGCTCTATATCAGTGTGACGGTACATTATACAGTAGAGGGGGCTCTATATCAGTGTGACGGTACATTATACAGTAGGGGGGGCTCTATATCAGTGTGACGGTACATTATACAGTAGGGGAGGCTCTATATCAGTGTGACGGTACATTATACAGTAGAGGAGGCTCTATATCAGTGTGATGTACATTATACAGTAGAGGAGGCTCTATATCAGTGTGACGGTACATTATACAGTAGAGGAGGCTCTATATCAGTGTGACGGTACATTATACAGTAGAGGGGGCTCTATATCAGTGTGACGGTACATTATACAGTAGAGGGGGCTCTATATCAGTGTGACGGTACATTATACAGTAGAGGAGGCTCTATATCAGTGTGATGTACATTATACAGTAGAGGGGGCTCTATATCAGTGTGATGTACATTATACAGTAGGGGGGGCTCTATATCAGTGTGACGGTACATTATACAGTAGAGGAGGCTCTATATCAGTGTGACGGTACATTATACAGTAGAGGAGGCTCTATATCAGTGTGACGGTACATTATACAGTAGAGGGGGCTCTATATCAGTGTGACGGTACATTATACAGTAGAGGAGGCTCTATATCAGTGTGACGGTACATTATACAGTAGAGGAGGCTCTATATCAGTGTGACGGTACATTATACAGTAGAGGGGGCTCTATATCAGTGTGACGGTACATTATACAGTAGAGGAGGCTCTATATCAGTGTGACGGTACATTATACAGTAGAGGAGGCTCTATATCAGTGTGACGGTACATTATACAGTAGAGGGGGCTCTATATCAGTGTGACGGTAGATTATACAGTAGGGGGGCTCTATATCAGTGTGACGGTACATTATACAGTAGAGGAGGCTCTAAATCAGTGTGACGGTACATTATACAGTAGAGGGGGCTCTATATCAGTGTGACGGTACATTATACAGTAGAGGAGGCTCTATATCAGTGTGACGGTACATTATACAGTAGGGGGGGCTCTATATCAGTGTGACGGTACATTATACAGTAGGGGGGGCTCTATATCAGTGTGACGGTACATTATACAGTAGAGGAGGCTCTATATCAGTGTGACGGTACATTATACAGTAGAGGAGGCTCTATATCAGTGTGACGGTACATTATACAGTAGAGGGGGCTCTATATCAGTGTGATGTACATTATACAGTAGAGGGGGCTCTATATCAGTGTGATGTACATTATACAGTAGAGGAGGCTCTATATCAGTGTGACGGTACATTATACAGTAGAGGAGGCTCTATATCAGTGTGACGGTACATTATACAGTAGGGGGGGCTCTATATCAGTGTGACGGTACATTATACAGTAGAGGAGGCTCTATATCAGTGTGACGGTACATTATACAGTAGAGGGGGCTCTATATCAGTGTGACGGTACATTATACAGTAGAGGGGGCTCTATATCAGTGTGATGTACATTATACAGTAGAGGAGGCTCTATATCAGTGTGATGTACATTATACAGTAGGGGGGGCTCTATATCAGTGTGACGGTACATTATACAGTAGAGGAGGCTCTATATCAGTGTGACGGTACATTATACAGTAGAGGGGGCTCTATATCAGTGTGACGGTACATTATACAGTAGAGGGGGCTCTATATCAGTGTGACGGTACATTATACAGTAGAGGAGGCTCTATATCAGTGTGACGGTACATTATACAGTAGAGGAGGCTCTATATCAGTGTGACGGTACATTATACAGTAGAGGAGGCTCTATATCAGTGTGACGGTACATTATACAGTAGAGGAGGCTCTATATCAGTGTGACGGTACATTATACAGTAGAGGAGGCTCTAAATCAGTGTGACGGTACATTATACAGTAGAGGAGGCTCTATATCAGTGTGACGGTACATTATACAGTAGAGGAGGCTCTATATCAGTGTGACGGTACATTATACAGTAGAGGAGGCTCTATATCAGTGTGACGGTACATTATACAGTAGAGGAGGCTCTATATCAGTGTGACGGTACATTATACAGTAGAGGAAGCTCTATATCAGTGTGACGGTACATTATACAGTAGAGGAGGCTCTATATCAGTGTGACGGTACATTATACAGTAGAGGAGGCTCTATATCAGTGTGACGGTACATTATACAGTAGAGGAGGCCCTATATCAGTGTGACGGTACATTATACAGTAGAGGAGGCTCTATATCAGTGTGACGGTACATTATACAGTAGAGGAGGCTCTATATCAGTGTGACGGTACATTATACAGTAGAGGAGGCTCTATATCAGTGTGACGGTACATTATACAGTAGAGGAGGCTCTATATCAGTGTGACGGTACATTATACAGTAGAGGGGGCTCTATATCAGTGTGATGTACATTATACAGTAGGGGGGGCTCTATATCAGTGTGATGTACATTATACAGTAGAGGAGGCTCTATATCAGTGTGACGGTACATTATACAGTAGAGGAGGCTCTATATCAGTGTGACGGTACATTATACAGTAGGGGAGGCTCTATATCAGTGTGATGTACATTATACAGTAGAGGGGGCTCTATATCAGTGTGACGGTACATTATACAGTAGAGGGGGCTCTATATCAGTGTGACGGTACATTATACAGTAGAGGAGGCTCTATATCAGTGTGACGGTACATTATACAGTAGAGGAGGCTCTATATCAGTGTGACGGTACATTATACAGTAGAGGAGGCTCTATATCAGTGTGACGGTACATTATACAGTAGAGGGGGCTCTATATCAGTGTGACGGTACATTATACAGTAGAGGAGGCTCTAAATCAGTGTGACGGTACATTATACAGTAGAGGGGGCTCTATATCAGTGTGACGGTACATTATACAGTAGAGGAGGCTCTATATCAGTGTGACGGTACATTATACAGTAGAGGGGGCTCTATATCAGTGTGACGGTACATTATACAGTAGGGGGGGCTCTATATCAGTGTGACGGTACATTATACAGTAGAGGAGGCTCTATATCAGTGTGACGGTACATTATACAGTAGAGGAGGCTCTATATCAGTGTGACGGTACATTATACAGTAGAGGGGGCTCTATATCAGTGTGATGTACATTATACAGTAGAGGGGGCTCTATATCAGTGTGATGTACATTATACAGTAGAGGAGGCTCTATATCAGTGTGACGGTACATTATACAGTAGAGGGGGCTCTATATCAGTGTGACGGTACATTATACAGTAGAGGAGGCTCTATATCAGTGTGACGGTACATTATACAGTAGGGGGGGCTCTATATCAGTGTGACGGTACATTATACAGTAGAGGGGGCTCTATATCAGTGTGATGTACATTATACAGTAGAGGAGGCTCTATATCAGTGTGACGGTACATTATACAGTAGAGGGGGCTCTATATCAGTGTGATGTACATTATACAGTAGGGGGGGCTCTATATCAGTGTGACGGTACATTATACAGTAGAGGAGGCTCTATATCAGTGTGATGTACATTATACAGTAGAGGGGGCTCTATATCAGTGTGATGTACATTATACAGTAGGGGGGGCTCTATATCAGTGTGACGGTACATTATACAGTAGAGGAGGCTCTATATCAGTGTGATGTACATTATACAGTAGAGGGGGCTCTATATCAGTGTGATGTACATTATACAGTAGAGGAGGCTCTATATCAGTGTGATGTACATTATACAGTAGGGGGGGCTCTATATCAGTGTGACGGTACATTATACAGTAGAGGAGGCTCTATATCAGTGTGACGGTACATTATACAGTAGAGGAGGCTCTATATCAGTGTGACGGTACATTATACAGTAGAGGGGGCTCTATATCAGTGTGACGGTACATTATACAGTAGAGGAGGCTCTATATCAGTGTGACGGTACATTATACAGTAGAGGAGGCTCTAAATCAGTGTGACGGTACATTATACAGTAGAGGGGGCTCTATATCAGTGTGATGTACATTATACAGTAGAGGGGGCTCTATATCAGTGTGACGGTACATTATACAGTAGAGGGGGCTCTATATCAGTGTGACGGTACATTATACAGTAGAGGAGGCTCTATATCAGTGTGACGGTACATTATACAGTAGAGGAGGCTCTAAATCAGTGTGACGGTACATTATACAGTAGAGGAGGCTCTATATCAGTGTGACGGTACATTATACAGTAGAGGAGGCTCTATATCAGTGTGACGGTACATTATACAGTAGAGGAAGCTCTATATCAGTGTGACGGTACATTATACAGTAGAGGGGGCTCTATATCAGTGTGACGGTACATTATACAGTAGAGGAGGCTCTATATCAGTGTGACGGTACATTATACAGTAGAGGAGGCTCTATATCAGTGTGACGGTACATTATACAGTAGAGGAGGCTCTATATCAGTGTGACGGTACATTATACAGTAGAGGGGGCTCTATATCAGTGTGACGGTACATTATACAGTAGAGGGGGCTCTATATCAGTGTGACGGTACATTATACAGTAGAGGAGGCTCTATATCAGTGTGACGGTACATTATACAGTAGAGGAGGCTCTATATCAGTGTGACTGTACATTATACAGTAGAGGAGGCTCTATATCAGTGTGACGGTACATTATACAGTAGAGGAGGCTCTATATCAGTGTGACGGTACATTATACAGTAGAGGGGGCTCTATATCAGTGTGACGGTACATTATACAGTAGAGGAGGCTCTATATCAGTGTGACGGTACATTATACAGTAGAGGAGGCTCTATATCAGTGTGACGGTACATTATACAGTAGGGGGGGCTCTATATCAGTGTGACGGTACATTATACAGTAGAGGGGGCTCTATATCAGTGTGACGGTACATTATACAGTAGAGGGGGCTCTATATCAGTGTGACGGTACATTATACAGTAGAGGAGGCTCTATATCAGTGTGACGGTACATTATACAGTAGAGGAGGCTCTATATCAGTGTGATGTACATTATACAGTAGGGGGGGCTCTATATCAGTGTGACGGTACATTATACAGTAGGGGGGGCTCTATATCAGTGTGACGGTACATTATACAGTAGAGGAGGCTCTATATCAGTGTGACGGTACATTATACAGTAGGGGAGGCTCTATATCAGTGTGACGGTACATTATACAGTAGAGGGGGCTCTATATCAGTGTGACGGTACATTATACAGTAGGGGGGGGGGGCTCTATATTGCGGTATAACACACTACATTATTATATCACCACCTTTAACCCTTTCCTGTGCGTTCCTCTCAGCCAGAAATCAGAGACTCTCCAGGTGAATGGGTTTCATAGGGTGACTTTAATAAATAGTTTTGGGGTACACTGTCAGGAAGGAGGGTTCACTGCGGACGCTCTACTCTACTAGCGGACCCCCCGCCTGCGCTGTGCTCTCTGTAGTCATGTAAGACTACTACACTCATCATTCAGTAACCCCACATTGTGATGAGAAGGAGACAATCAGGACATATTGATAGCGGTTGGGAGGCGCGGGCGGCACCGTGCAGACAGGGCACCATCCCCCGCTCCTCTGCGTGACCTGCACATATAGATTATATACACAGACCCTCCTAGAGGATGAGAGCGGTAGCGCAAGGGGAGGGGCATTTGAGGGATGAGGACGTAAACTGGTTAATACGTGGGGTGTACGCCATGACGGGGCGCGGGCCTGTGACGGAAAACTCAGTAATATAGCACTTATGTTGGGGGCGGAGCTAATATAAAGTTCGGAGATGGGCAGACGGGGAGGACAGTTATATCGATCCAGCAGAACCCCGAGTACAAATGACCGCCCCTCCCCCGGTCACATGACAGCTCTCAGTAGACAGGTGGGCATGGCACATCCGAAAGGGGCATGTCCTATGGGCTGACGGATCCTCCCACTTCTACAGGTGTAGCAATCCAGACAAGGAGGCGTCCATCTTAAAGGCACGGCGTCCCAACAGGAAAGGGGGGTGTTGCTGCCCCAGATTCAGCAGACCCCCGATGGGGCTTGTCCCAGCTTTAACAAGCTACAGCAGCATCCTGATGGACTTCCACAGAACAAATCCCCTTCTTAAAGTCCCAGCGTCCCAACGGTGACAAGTGGGCGGAGCTTGCCTGGTAAGGGCCGAGGTCTTCCCACAGGGTAAGATTCACTGGGAGCAGTCAAAGGGGTTGGCGATTTCAAGGGGGGGCGCTGGATGGATTTCGTCACATCCCTGGAAGGTCCGAGCAGGCCGGAGTGGGCCGACGCTTTATACCAAGGTATATAGCTACTGCAGAGAGAGAAAAAGAGACGTGAGAAGCGAATTGGAGGACGCCTTGTCTTCCCCTCCCAAACCCATCCATGAGAGCCATCTGACCCCACTATTCCGCTCAATGGTGGAGGCTGCTGGTCTTCTCCAGACCTCACTACTCAGCTCAGTGCTGGAGGTCACTGGTCATCTTCTCACCTCACTACTCAGCTCAGTGCTGGAGGTCACTGGTCATCTTCTCACCTCACTACTCAGCTCAGTGCTGGAGGTCACTGGTCATCTCCTCAACTCACTACTTGGCTCAATGCTGGAGGTCACTGGTCATCTCCTGACCTCACTACTCAGCTCAGTGCTGGAGGTCACTGGTCATCTCCTCACCTCACTACTCAGCTCAATGCTGGAGGTCACTGGTCATCTCCTCACCTCACTACTCAGCTCAGTGCTGGAGGCCACTGGTCATCGCCTCACCTCACTACTCAGCTCAGTGCTGGAGGTCACTGGTCATCTTCTCAGCTCACTACTCAGCTCAATGCTGGAGGTCACTGGTCATCTCCTGACCTCACTACTCAGCTCAGTGCTGGAGGTCACTGGTCATCTCCTGACCTCACTACTCAGCTCAGTGCTGGAGGTCACTGGTCATCTCCTCACCTCACTACTCAGCTCAATGCTGGAGGTCACTGGTCATCTCCTCACCTCACTACTCAGCTCAGTGCTGGAGGCCACTGGTCATTGCCTCACCTCACTACTCAGCTCAGTGCTGGAGGTCACTGGTCATCTTCTCACCTCACTACTCAGCTCAATGCTGGAGGTCACTGGTCATCTTCTCACCTCAGTACTCAGCTCAGTCCTGGAGGCCACTGCTCATCTCCTCAACTCACTACTCGGCTCAATGCTGGAGGTCACTGGTCATCTCCTGACCTCACTACTCAGCTCAGTGCTGGAGGTCACTGGTCATCTCCTGACCTCACTACTCCGCTCAGTGCTGGAGGTCACTGGTCATCTCCTCAACTCACTACTTGGCTCAATGCTGGAGGTCACTGGTCATCTCCATACCTCACTACTCGGCTCAATGCTGGAGGTCACTGGTCATCTCCTGACCTCACTACTCAGCTCAGTGCTGGAGGTCACTGGTCATCTCCTCACCTCACTACTCAGCTCAACGCTGGAGGCCACTGCTCATCTTCTCAACTCACTACTCAGCTCAACGCTGGAGGCCACTGCTCATCTCCTCAACTCACTACTCAGCTCAACGCTGGAGGCCACTGCTCATCTCCTCAACTCGCTACTCGGCTCAATGCTGGAGGTCACTGGTCATCTCCTCACCTCACTACACCACTCAGTGTTGGAGGCCTTGATTTATCTCCAGACTTTACTACACAGCTCAGTGCTGGAGGCCTCAATTTATCTCCAAACTTTAGTACACCACTCAATGTTGGAGGCCTCTATTCATCTCCAGACCACACTAGAGCGCTCATTTGTAGAGCCGCTGGTTATTTCCTGACCAACTGTCGGGAGCCATCATAACAACACTCAACCCACTTGTCAGCAACAATGTGAAAGGAAGAGGAACCTAATTGACCTCCCTGAGTCTCCATAACTCCTCCTGCTACCTAATAGGGTATGAGGGATGAGATTATCACTAACTTTTGGGGTAAAGGATGATAGGAGTGATAGTGTGCGAAGGAAGGAGAGTAGAGTGTGACCTGCTATGGTAAGGGATGGCAGAATTCATACACTGGGTATGAGATTAGATGAGTATATTGCAACCTCCTGGATGATGAAGACAAGGACTGAGTATATGAGAAAGAGATACGGTAAAAAGAGAACTCCTAGAGTCAGGGATGATGGGAGTGATGCACAGCAGGACAGGAAATAATGAATGACCCAATACTGACCTTGTGATCTCAGGTCTCCGGACTCTCTCAGATTCGTCTGTGACCCTGAAAAAAATAGACAGCTGTCACCATAACGTATGAGATATCAGACTACAACTAATGCATCATGTGGAGAAGACTCCATCCTCCACCCCACCTGACCGGTCTACATACCATGATACACCACACCTAACTGGCCTACGCACCATCTTCCACCACACCTAACCGGCCTATGCACCATCCTCCACCACACCTAACCGGCCTATGCACCATCTTCCACCACACCTGACCGGTCTACACTCCATCCTCCACCACACCTAACCGGCCTACGCACCATCTTCCACCACACCTAACTGGCCTACGCACCATCCTCCACCACACCTAACTGGCCTATGCACCATCCTCCACCACACCTGACTGGTCTACGCTCCCTCCACCACCACACCTGACCGGTCTACACTCCATCCTCCACCACACCTGACCGGCCTACGCACCATCCTTCACCACACCTGACCGGTCTACTCTCTATCTTCCACTACACCTGACCGGTCTACAATCCATCTCACACCACACCTGACCAGTCTACACTCCATCCTCGACCACACCTAACCGGCCTACGCACCATTCTCCACCACACCTAACCGGCCTACGCACCATCCTCCACCACACCTGAACAGTCTACACACCATCCTCCATCACACCTGACCGGTCTACACTCAGGTTCTGCTGGAGGCATGATGGTGCGGGCGGCTGGTGGAGGTGAGATTGTACAGGGAGGTAGTGGAGGTGAGATAGTGAAGGGGGGGTGGGGGTGGGAGTGGAAGAGTTGTAATAGTGCAGAGAGGTGGTGGAGTTGTGAAGATGCGGGGAGGTGGTAGAGGTATGATGATATAGGGGGGTGGTGAAGGTATGATGGTGTAGGGGGGTGGTGAAGGTATGATGGTGTAGGGGGGTGGTGAAGGTATGATGGTGTAGGGGGTGGTGAAGGTATGATGGTGTAGGGGGTGGTGAAGGTATGATGGTGTAGGGGGGTGGTGAAGGTATGATGGTGTAGGGGGTGGTGAAGGTATGATGGTGTAGGGGGTGGTGAAGGTATGATGGTGTAGGGGGTGGTGAAGGTATGATGGTGTAGGGGGTGGTGAAGGTATGATGGTATAGGGGGTGGTGAAGGTATGATGGTGTAGGGGGTGGTGAAGGTATGATGGTGTAGGGGTAGTGAAGGTATGATGGTGTAGGGGGTGGTGAAGATATGATGGTGTAGGGGGGTGGTGAAGATATGATGGTGTAGGGGGTGGTGAAGGTATGATGGTGTAGGGGGTGTAAAGGTATGATGGTATAGGGGGGTGGTGAAGGTATGATGGTATAGGGGGTGGTGAAGGTATGATGGTGTGGGGGGTGGTGAAGGTATGATGGTGTAGGGGGGTGGTGAAGGTATGATGGTGTAGTGGGTGGTGAAGGTATGATGGTGTAGTGGGTGGTGAAGGTATGATGGTGTAGGGGGTGGTGAAGGTATGATGGTGTAGGGGGGTGGTGAAGGTATGATGGTGTAGGGGGTGGTGAAGGTATGATGGTGTAGGGGGTGGTGAAGGTATGAAGGTGTAGGGGGTGGTGAAGGTATGATGGTGTAGGGGGTGGTGAAGGTATGATGGTGTAGGGGGGTGGTGAAGGTATGATGGTGTAGGGGGTGGTGAAGGTATGATGGTGTAGGGGGGTGGTGAAGGTATGATGGTGTAGGGGGTGGTAAAGGTATGATTGTGTAGGGGGGTGGTGAAGGTATGATGGTGTAGGGGGTGGTAAAGGTATGATGGTGTAGGGGGTGGTGAAGGTATGATGGTGTAGGGGGTGGTGAAGGTATGATGGTGTAGTGGGTGGTGAAGGTATGATGGTGTAGGGGGGTGGTGAAGGTATGATGGTGTAGGGGGTGGTGAAGGTATGATGGTGTAGGGGGTGGTGAAGGTATGATGGTGTAGGGGGTGGTGAAGGTATGATGGTGTAGGGGGTGGTGAAGGTATGATGGTGTAGGGGGTGGTGAAGGTATGATGGTGTAGGGGGGTGGTGAAGGTATGATGGTATAGGGAGTTGTGACAGTATGGGGAGATGGTAAGTCGTAGGAAGGTGGAGGTGTGATGTATGAAGATTTGGCATAGGTGGAGGTGCGATGAGGAAGGGAGGTAGCCATGTATTGGTACCTGTAAGTAACAGACCACAGCAAATACAATGTAACTGACTGCAGCAGATAAAATCTGACCGCAGAGGATATAATCCAACTGAGCACAAGATCAGAAGACCATACATCACGGATACCTGTAAGTACCTGACCTGAGCACTGACCACAAGACTGTACATCACTGGTACCTGTAAGTACCTGACCTAAGCACTGACCACAAGACCATACATCGCTGATACCTATAAGTACCTGACCTGAGCACTGACCACAAGACCATACATTGCTGATACCTGTAAGTACCTGACCTGAGCACTGACCACAAGACCATACATCGCTGATACCTGTAAGTACCTGACCTAAGCACTGACCACAAGACCGTATGGTACATCGCTGATACCTATAAGTACCTGACCTAAGCACTGACCACAAGACCATACATCGCTGATACCTGTAAGTACCTGACCTGAGCACTGACCAGAAGACCATACATCGCTGATACCTGTAAGTACCTGACCTAAGGACTGACCACGAGACCATACATCGCTGATACCTATAAGTACCTGACCTGAGCACTGACCACAAGACCATACATTGCTGATACCTATAAGTACCTGACCTGAGCACTGACCACAAGACCATACATCGCTGATACCTATAAGTACCTGACCTGAGCACTGACCACAAGACCATACATTGCTGATACCTGTAAGTACCTGACCTGAGCACTGACCAGAAGACCATACATCGCTGATACCTGTAAGTACCTGACCTAAGGACTGACCACGAGACCATACATCGCTGATACCTATAAGTACCTGACCTGAGCACTGACCACAAGACCATACATTGCTGATACCTATAAGTACCTGACCTGAGCACTGACCACAAGACCATACATTGCTGATACCTATAAGTACCTGACCTGAGCACTGACCACAAGACCATACATTGCTGATACCTGTAAGTACCTGACCTAAGCACTGACCACAAGACCGTATGGTACATCGCTGATACCTATAAGTACCTGACCTAAGCACTGACCACAAGACCATACATCGCTGATACCTGTAAGTACCTGACCTGAGCACTGACCACAAGACCATACATCGCTGATACCTGTAAGTACCTGACCTGAGCACTGACCACAAGACCATACATTGCTGATACCTATAAGTACCTGACCTGAGCACTGACCACAAGACCATACATTGCTGATACCTGTAAGTACCTGACCTAAGCACTGACCACAAGACCGTATGGTACATCGCTGATACCTATAAGTACCTGACCTAAGCACTGACCACAAGACCATACATCGCTGATACCTGTAAGTACCTGACCTGAGCACTGACCAGAAGACCATACATCGCTGATACCTGTAAGTACCTGACCTAAGGACTGACCACGAGACCATACATCGCTGATACCTATAAGTACCTGACCCAAGCACTGACCACAAGACCATACATCGCTGATACCTGTAAGTACCTGACCTGAGCACTGACCAGAAGACCATACATCGCTGATACCTGTAAGTACCTGACCTAAGGACTGACCACGAGACCATACATCACTGGTACCTTTAAGTACCTGACCCAAGCACTGACCATGAGACTCTACATTGCTGATACCTATAAGTACCTGACCTGAGCACTGACCACAAGACTGTACATCGCTGATACCTGTAAGTACCTGACCTAAGCACTGACCACAAGACCGTATGGTACATCGCTGATACCTATAAGTACCTGACCTAAGCACTGACCACAAGACCATACATCGCTGATACCTGTAAGTACCTGACCTGAGCACTGACCAGAAGACCATACATCGCTGATACCTGTAAGTACCTGACCTAAGGACTGACCACGAGACCATACATCGCTGATACCTATAAGTACCTGACCTGAGCACTGACCACAAGACCATACATTGCTGATACCTATAAGTACCTGACCTGAGCACTGACCACAAGACCATACATTGCTGATACCTATAAGTACCTGACCTGAGCACTGACCACAAGACCATACATTGCTGATACCTGTAAGTACCTGACCTGAGCACTGACCAGAAGACCATACATCGCTGATACCTGTAAGTACCTGACCTAAGGACTGACCACGAGACCATACATCGCTGATACCTATAAGTACCTGACCTGAGCACTGACCACAAGACCATACATTGCTGATACCTATAAGTACCTGACCTGAGCACTGACCACAAGACCATACATTGCTGATACCTATAAGTACCTGACCTGAGCACTGACCACAAGACCATACATTGCTGATACCTGTAAGTACCTGACCTAAGCACTGACCACAAGACCGTATGGTACATCGCTGATACCTATAAGTACCTGACCTAAGCACTGACCACAAGACCATACATCGCTGATACCTGTAAGTACCTGACCTGAGCACTGACCACAAGACCATACATCGCTGATACCTGTAAGTACCTGACCTAAGGACTGACCACGAGACCATACATCGCTGATACCTATAAGTACCTGACCCAAGCACTGACCACAAGACCATACATCGCTGATACCTGTAAGTACCTGACCTGAGCACTGACCAGAAGACCATACATCGCTGATACCTGTAAGTACCTGACCTAAGGACTGACCACGAGACCATACATCACTGGTACCTTTAAGTACCTGACCCAAGCACTGACCATGAGACTCTACATTGCTGATACCTATAAGTACCTGACCTGAGCACTGACCACAAGACTGTACATCGCTGATACCTGTAAGTACCTGATAAGTATCTGATCATCTATCATCCCTTTCCACTCTCAGAAGAAGGCTCTGTTCTCCACCTGCTACAGAGATTGGCGGGGTGATGCCCTTGCAGAGTAACACTGCCTCTCTTTGAATACCAGACATACAGCATCCACTCCCCATCACCCAGGTACGCTAAAAGATCACTACCACCCTCCGCAATCTGCACTTCATACAGTTCATGCAAGACAAGGACACCCACCATACAGAAGACTCCATCAGTAATGGTGGTTAGAAGGACAGGGAAAGACTTACTGATCTTGCTGTCCTGAGGGAGAGAGACTCCAGACACACAGCGGTGAGACGCCTGTCTCTTAGAGGGGTCAAGAGCGACCCTGGAGAGGAAGCCAGAAAGAGAAAGGGGAGAAAGACAGAAGGGGAAAAAACATCAGAAGACGGGTGAAAGGAAAGGAGGAAGGTGGAAAAGGAGGAAATGACCACTACAGTCCACTAACGTCCCCTTGTCACCTAACCATTGTTGCAGAGTATACAAAGAAACTGACCGCAGTATACATATAGAATGTAACGGACCACGACGGACACAATCTATCTGACCGCAACAGTCACAATATACCAGACCGCAACAGTCACAATATACCAGACCGCAACAGTCACAATATACCTGACCATGACGGACACAATCTACCTGACCATGACGGACACAATCTACCTGACCACAACAGTCACAATATACCTGACCATGACGGACACAATCTACCTGACCATGACGGACACAATCTATCTGACCATGACGGACACAATCTACCAGACCGCAACAGTCACAATATACCTGACCATGACGGACACAATCTACCAGACCATGACGGACACAATCTACCTGACCATGACGGACACAATCTACCTGACCATGACGGACACAATCTATCTGACCATGACGGACACAATCTACCTGACCATGACGGACACAATCTATCTGACCATGACGGACACAATCTACCAGACCGCAACAGTCACAATATACCAGACCATGACTGACACAATATACCAGACCATGACGGACACAATCTACCAGACCATGACGGACACAATCTACCAGACCGCAACAGTCACAATATACCTGACCATGACGGACACAATCTACCAGACCATGACGGACACAATCTACCAGACCATGACTGACACAATCTACCAGACCATGACGGACACAATCTACCAGACCATGACGGACACAATCTACCAGACCGCAACAGTCACAATCTACCAGACCGCAACAGTCACAATCTACCAGACCGCAACAGTCACAATATACCTGACCATGACTGACACAATATACCAGACCATGACGGACACAATCTACCTGACCATGACGGACACAATCTATCTGACCATGACGGACACAATCTACCAGACCATGACGGACACAATCTTCCAGACCATGACGGACACAATCTACCAGACCGCAACAGTCACAATATACCAGACCATGACGGACACAATCTACCAGACCGCAACAGTCACAATATACCAGACCATGACGGACACAATCTACCAGACCGCAACAGTCACAATATACCTGACCACGACGGACACAATCTACCTGACTGCAGCAGACAGAATATACCTGACCACGACGGACACAATATACCTGACCACGACGGACACAATCTACCAGACCATGACGGACACAATATACCTGACCATGACGGACACAATCTACCAGACCATGACGGACACAATCTACCAGACCGCAACAGTCACAATCTACCAGACCGCAACAGTCACAATCTACCAGACCGCAACAGTCACAATATACCTGACCATGACTGACACAATATACCAGACCATGACGGACACAATCTACCTGACCATGACGGACACAATCTATCTGACCATGACGGACACAATCTACCAGACCGCAACAGTCACAATATACCTGACCATGACGGACACAATCTACCAGACCATGACGGACACAATCTACCTGACCATGACGGACACAATCTACCTGACCATGACGGACACAATCTACCTGACCATGACGGACACAATCTACCTGACCATGACGGACACAATCTATCTGACCATGACGGACACAATCTACCAGACCGCAACAGTCACAATATACCAGACCATGACTGACACAATATACCAGACCATGACGGACACAATCTACCAGACCATGACGGACACAATCTACCAGACCGCAACAGTCACAATATACCTGACCATGACGGACACAATCTACCAGACCATGACGGACACAATCTACCAGACCATGACTGACACAATCTACCAGACCATGACGGACACAATCTACCAGACCATGACGGACACAATCTACCAGACCATGACGGACACAATCTACCAGACCATGACGGACACAATCTACCAGACCATGACGGACACAATCTACCAGACCATGACGGACACAATCTACCAGACCATGACGGACACAATCTTCCAGACCATGACGGACACAATCTACCAGACCGCAACAGTCACAATATACCAGACCATGACGGACACAATCTACCAGACCGCAACAGTCACAATATACCAGACCACGACGGACACAATCTACCTGACTGCAGCAGACAGAATATACCTGACCACGACAGACACAATATACCTGACCACGACGGACACAATCTACCAGACCATGACGGACACAATATACCAGACCATGACGGACACAATCTACCAGACCGCAACAGTCACAATATACCTGACCACGACGGACACAATCTACCTGACCGCAACAGTCACAATATACCTGACCACGACGGACACAATCTACCAGACCGCAACAGTCACAATATACCAGACCATGACGGACACAATCTACCTGACTGCAGCAGACAGAATATACCTGACCACGACGGACACAATCTACCAGACCGCAACAGTCACAATATACCTGACCACGATGGACACAATATACCTGACCACGACGGACACAATCTACCAGACCGCAACAGTCACAATATACCTGACCACGACGGACACAATCTACCTGACTGCAGCAGACAGAATATACCTGACCACGACGGACACAATATACCTGACCACGACGGACACAATCTACCAGACCATGACGGACACAATATACCTGACCATGACGGACACAATCTACCAGACCATGACGGACACAATCTACCAGACCGCAACAGTCACAATATACCTGACCACGACGGACACAATCTACCTGACCGCAACAGTCACAATATACCAGACCATGACTGACACAATATACCTGACCATGACGGACACAATCTACCAGACCATGACGGACACAATCTACCAGACCGCAACAGTCACAATCTACCAGACCGCAACAGTCACAATCTACCAGACCGCAACAGTCACAATATACCTGACCATGACTGACACAATATACCAGACCATGACGGACACAATATACCAGACCATGACGGACACAATCTACCAGACCGCAACAGTCACAATATACCTGACCACGACGGACACAATCTACCTGACTGCAGCAGACAGAATATACCAGACCACGACGGACACAATATACCTGACCATGACGGACACAATCTACCTGACTGCAGCAGACAGAATATACCTGACCACGATGGACACAATATACCTGACCACGACGGACACAATATACCTGACCATGACGGACACAATCTACCTGACCATGACGGACACAATCTACCAGACCATGACGGACACAATATACCTGACCATGACGGACACAATATACCTGACCATGACGGACACAATATACCTGACCATGACGGACACAATATACCTGACCATGACGGACACAATCTACCTGACCATGACGGACACAATCTACCTGACCATGACGGACACAATCTACCAGACCATGACGGACACAATATACCTGACCATGACGGACACAATCTACCTGACCATGACGGACACAATCTACCTGACCATGACGGACACAATCTACCTAACCATGACGGACACAATATACCAGACCATGACGGACACAATATACCTGACCATGACGGACACAATATACCTGACCATGACGGACACAATATACCTGACCATGACGGACACAATATACCTGACCATGACGGACACAATATACCAGACCGCAACAGTCACAATATACCAGACCATGACGGACACAATATACCTGACCACGACGGACACAATATACCTGACCACGACGGACACAATCTATCTGACCGCAACAGTCACAATATACCTGACCACGACGGACACAATCTACCTGACTGCAGCAGACACAATATACCTGACCACGACGGACACAATATACCTGACCACGACGGACACAATCTACCAGACCATGACGGACACAATCTACCAGACCATGACGGACACAATCTACCAGACCGCAACAGTCACAATATACCTGACCATGACGGACACAATCTACCAGACCATGACGGACACAATCTACCAGACCATGACTGACACAATCTACCAGACCATGACGGACACAATCTACCAGACCATGACGGACACAATCTACCAGACCGCAACAGTCACAATCTACCAGACCGCAACAGTCACAATCTACCAGACCGCAACAGTCACAATCTACCAGACCGCAACAGTCACAATATACCTGACCATGACTGACACAATATACCAGACCATGACGGACACAATCTACCTGACCATGACGGACACAATCTATCTGACCATGACGGACACAATCTACCAGACCATGACGGACACAATCTTCCAGACCATGACGGACACAATCTACCAGACCGCAACAGTCACAATATACCAGACCATGACGGACACAATCTACCAGACCGCAACAGTCACAATATACCAGACCATGACGGACACAATATACCAGACCGCAACAGTCACAATATACCAGACCATGACGGACACAATCTACCAGACCGCAACAGTCACAATATACCTGACCACGACGGACACAATCTACCTGACTGCAGCAGACAGAATATACCTGACCACGACGGACACAATATACCTGACCACGACGGACACAATCTACCAGACCATGACGGACACAATATACCTGACCATGACGGACACAATCTACCAGACCATGACGGACACAATCTACCAGACCGCAACAGTCACAATCTACCAGACCGCAACAGTCACAATCTACCAGACCGCAACAGTCACAATCTACCAGACCGCAACAGTCACAATATACCTGACCATGACTGACACAATATACCAGACCATGACGGACACAATCTACCTGACCATGACGGACACAATCTATCTGACCATGACGGACACAATCTACCAGACCGCAACAGTCACAATATACCTGACCATGACGGACACAATCTACCAGACCATGACGGACACAATCTACCTGACCATGACGGACACAATCTACCTGACCATGACGGACACAATCTATCTGACCATGACGGACACAATCTATCTGACCATGACGGACACAATCTACCAGACCGCAACAGTCACAATATACCAGACCATGACTGACACAATATACCAGACCATGACGGACACAATCTACCAGACCATGACGGACACAATCTACCAGACCGCAACAGTCACAATATACCTGACCACGACGGACACAATCTATCTGACTGCAGTCGATACAATTTGAGATGAGCGAATCAAATCCCACGAAGTGGAATTCGATCCGAATTTCAGGATAAATTAAATTTGCCTAAAAGACAAATTTCCTCATGCTTCGTGTCAGTGAATCAATTTAACCTGAAATCGTATAAAAAAAAATAATAATTTAACTTACCTCCTCCATTTGCTTGCGACGGGCTGCCAGCCTCCATCTTGCTTGAAGATCTCGGCCAAAATCCCGTGCGGAGCGAAATTACATCATCACCGGGCCGGCGTGATGACGTCATATGTTACTACGCCAGCCGGCATAATGATGTAATTTCGCGCCGCACAGGATTTCGGCCGAGATCTTCAAGCAAGATGGTGGCGGCCAGCCCGTCGTGAGCAAATGGAGGCTGTATGTTTGATAAAAAAAAAAAAAAATTATTGTTCATTTTACACTTAGATGCCGCGATCATGTATGAGCGCAGCATCTGAGGGGTACAATTACGAGGGTGGCGCTACCGCAGCTCCCTGTTATTGCACCCGCTACTTACAAAAAAAATGCTGAATGCTGATGAAGTAATTCGTCACAAAGCAAATTTTTTGGGGAAATTCGGCAAATCAGCCGAATCGAACTTTCAAGAAATTCGCTCATCTCTAGAAACAATCTACCTGACCATGCCGTGGATACAATCGACCCGACTGCAGCAGATACAATCGACCCGACTGCAGCAGATACAATCGACCCGACTGCAGCAGATACAATCGACCCGACTGCAGCAGATACAATCGACCCGACTGCAGCAGATACAATCGACCCGACTGCAGCAGATACAATCGACCCGACTGCAGCAGATACAATCGACCCGACTGCAGCAGATACAATCGACCCGACTGCAGCAGATACAATCGACCCGACTGCAGCAGATACAATCGACCCGACTGCAGCAGATACAATCGACCCGACTGCAGCAGATACAATCGACCCGACTGCAGCAGATACAATCGACCCGACTGCAGCAGATACAATCGACCCGACTGCAGCAGATACAATCGACCCGACTGCAGCAGATACAATCGACCCGACTGCAGCAGATACAATCGACCCGACTGCAGCAGATACAATCGACCCGACTGCAGCAGATACAATCGACCCGACTGCAGCAGATACAACCGACCCGACTGCAGCAGATACAATCGACCCGACTGCAGCAGATACAAATCGACCCGACTGCAGCAGATACAATCGACCCGACTGCAGCAGATACAATCTACATGACCGAGACGGACACAATCTACTTGACCACAACAAACACAATATACCTGACCTTAGCTGACAGAATCTACCTGAGTGCAACGGACAAAATCTACCTGACTGCAGCAGATATAATTTACTTGACTCCAGTCGACCCAATCTACCTGACCTCGGCTGACACAATCTACCTACAGATATAGCATTTCTAGCGCTCCCTTCAGAATCGTGGCAGCGCAAAGCGATTTCCAATTCAATTAGCAAACCCGAATCGCGTAAATAGCCATTGAGAAAATTCAGGGTGCACTGTTGGTTTGTGAACACCAGATGGCGCATGGAACTACCGTCAGTAGTGCAGGTAAAGTGCAGGTTATTTTCCTGCTGGAGACCCTTTCACTGCTGGTGCCTTTCACTGCGCTTCTGGTGGAGTACGTGTTTATTAACTAAAATCAGGACAATAGCTATCTTATGTAATCTGTTTTGTCCATAGTGATAAGTGCCAACATTAGAATAAAAGATGGACACTTTACTTTCAGTGAGTCCGCGATCCCGAGATAACACCTGGTGTTATCAAAATCCAATCCACTTGTGCAGTGACAGATCTAAAGACATACTGTACATACTGTACATACGCACAGCCGTTTGTCATTTAGGTCTTCTTTTTAATTTATGGATTGTCCTTGTGCACGTTTTCTATTCCCCTAACAGTGATTTGTTAATAACAGGGTAGGCCGAGACGCCCTATAAATAAATACCATAGACTACTGACCCCATATGGAACACTAGATATATACAGTATAGAGCTATATACCTGATATCTAAATTTTATCATCCCCAGTAGTAGGGATCGACCAATTATTGGTTTTACCGATATTATCGGCCGATATTCAGGATTTTGAACGTTATCGGCATCTATTTTGCCGATATACCGATACCGTATTGGAACACAGAACGCGCTGCTCTCAGCGCTCTCCGCGTTCCCTCAGCAGCACAGGGGAGAAGGAAGCAGCGTCTCCTCCCCCTGTGATGCCGCTGCCGCCAATGAGAGGAGAGAAGACAAGAGGAGGGGAGGGGCTGTGGCCGCTGCGCCACCAATGAGAGGAGAGAAGACAAGAGAAGGGGCGGGGCTGTGGCCGCTGCGCCACCAATGAAGATACCTCTCTCATTCATTCCTATACAGGAGGCGGGAGCTGGCTGCAGAATCACATAGCCGGCTCCCGACCGCTATGAGCTGTAGCTGCGATCTGCGGTAGTTAACCCCTCAGGTGCCGCGGATCGCAGCTACCGCTCATAGAGGTCGGAAGTCGGCTATGTGATTCTGCAGCCAGCTCCCGCCTCCTGTATATGAATAAATGAGAGATTTATGTTCATTGGTGGCGTAGTGCGCCCCCCCAAGCCTCCCAGTAGTAATCATTGGTGGCGCAGTGCAGCCCCCCAGTATTAATCATTGGTGGCGCAGTGCGCCCCCCACCCCCATCCCAGTATTAAAAATATTGGTGGCTCAGTGCGCCCCCCCTTCCAGTATTAATCATTGGTGGCATGGCCACAGGATCCCCTCTCCCCTGCTCCTCCGATCAGAGCCCCAGCAGTGTAATCCTGGGGCTCCGATCGGTTACCATGGCAGCCAGAACGCTACTGAAGCCCTGGCTGCCATGGTAACATCCCTGCTGCTGTGTGCACATAGCACAGGACAGCAGGGAGAGTGTAAAGTCCTATTCACCCTGGTGGAGCTCTATCAGACTCTACTGAAGCCCTGGCTGCCATGGTAACCTCCCTGCTGCTGTGTGCACTATGCACAGGACAGTAGGGAGAGTGTGAGGTCCTATTCACCCTAATAGATCTCTATCAGACACTACTGAAGCCCTGGCTGCCATGGTAACCTCCCTGCTGCTGTGTGCGCTATGCACAGGACAGCAGGAAGAGTTTAAAGTCCTATTCACCCTAATAGAGCTCTATCAGACTCTACTGAAGCCCTGGCTGCCATGGTAACCTCCCTGCTGCTGTGTGCACTATGCACAGGACAGCAGTGAGAGTGTGAGGTCCTATTCACCCTAACAGAGCTCTATCAGACTCTACTGAAGCCCTGGCTGCCATGGTAACCTCCCTGCTGCTGTGTGTACTATGCACAGGACAGCAGAGAGAGTGTGAAGTCCTATTCACCCTGATAGAGATCTATCAGACACTACTGAAGCCCTGGCTGCCATGGTCAGCTCCCTGCTGCTGTGTGTACTATGCCCAGGGCAGTAGGGAGAGTGTGAGGTCCTATTCACCCTGATAGAGCTCTATCAGATGCTACTGAAACCCTGGCTGCCATGGTAACATCCCTGCTGCTGTGTGTACTATGCACAGGACAGCAGGGAGAGTGTGAGGTCCTATTCACCCTGATAGAGCTCTATCAGACACTACTGAAGCCCTGGCTGCCATGGTAACATCCCTGCTGCTGTGTGTACTATGCACAGGGCAGCAGGGAGAGTGTGAGGTCCTATTCACCCTGATAGAGATCCAACAGACTCTACTGAAGCCCTGGCTGCCATGGTAACCTCCCTGCTGCTGTGTGCACTATGCACAGGGCAGTAGGGAGAGTGTGAGGTCCTATTCACCCTGATAGAGCTCTATCAGACACTACTGAAGCCCTGGCTGCCATGGTAACATCCCTGTTGCTTTGTGTACTATGCACAGGACAGCAGGGAGAGTGTGAGGTCCTATTCACCCTGATAGAGCTCTGTCAGACTCTACTGAAGCCCTGGCTGCCATGGTAACCTCCCTGCTGCTGTGTGCACTATGCACAGGACAGCAGGAAGAGTGTGAGGTCCTATTCACCCTGATAGATCTCTATCAGACTCTACTGAAGCCCTGGCTGCCATGGTAACCTCCCTGCTGCTATGTGTACTATGCACAGGACAGCAGGGAGAGTGTGAGGTCCTATTCACCCTGATAGATCTCTATCAGACTCTACTGAAGCCCTGGCTGCCATGGTAACCTCCCTGCTGCTGTGTGCACTATGCACAGGGCAGTAGGGAGAGTGTGAGGTCCTATTCACCCTGATAGAGCTCTATCAGACACTACTGAAGCCCTGGCTGCCATGGTAACATCCCTGTTGCTTTGTGTACTATGCACAGGACAGCAGGGAGAGTGTGAGGTCCTATTCACCCTGATAGAGCTCTGTCAGACTCTACTGAAGCCCTGGCTGCCATGGTAACCTCCCTGCTGCTGTGTGCACTATGCACAGGACAGCAGGAAGAGTGTGAGGTCCTATTCACCCTGATAGATCTCTATCAGACTCTACTGAAGCCCTGGCTGCCATGGTAACCTCCCTGCTGCTATGTGTACTATGCACAGGACAGCAGGGAGAGTGTGAGGTCCTATTCACCCTGATAGATCTCTATCAGACTCTACTGAAGCCCTGGCTGCCATGGTAACCTCCCTGCTGCTGTGTGTACTATGCACAGGACAACTGGGAGAGTGTGAGGTCCTAGTCACCCTGATAGAGCTCTATCAGACTCTACTGAAGCCCTGGCTGCCATGGTAACCTCCCTGCTGCTGTGTACACTATGTCCAGGGCAGCAGGGAGAGTGTGAGGTCCTATTCACCCTGATAGAGATCTATCAGACTCTACTGAAGCCCTGGCTGCCATGGTAACCTCCCTGCTGCTGTGTGCACTATGCACGGGACAGCAGGGAGAGTGTGAGGTCCTATTTACCCTGATAGAGCTCTGTCAGACACTACTGAAGCCCTGGCTGCCATGGTAACCTCCCTGCTGCTGTGTGTACTATGCACAGGACAGCAGGGAGAGTGTGAGGTCCTATTCACCCTGATAGAGCTCTATCAGACTCTACTGAAGCCCTGGCTGCCATGGTAACCTCCCTGCTGCTGTGTGCACTATGCACAGGACAGCAGGGAGAGTGTGAAGTCCTATTCACAATGATAGAGATCTATCAGGGTGAATAGGACAAGGGTTCTAGTCCCTAAAGGGGGCTAAAAATTAGTAAAAATAAAACACCAAAATATTAAGTATAAATGAAAAAGAAAGATTTGCAAAAAAAAAAAATACACGTTAACAATAAACATTAATTTTCAGCAGATTTGTGTAGGAATTATTTTTTTTTCAAAGATGAAAATTCCCAGAATATCAGTATAAATTATCGGCTATCGGCCTGAAAGTTCACAAATTATCGGTATCGGCCCTAAAAAATCAAAATCGGTCGATCCCTACCCAGTAGTGATATTTCTATCTATGCCCCTTTTGCCTAAATGCCAGTGTCGCTACATCTCCTGCAGCCTGGTCCTTATAAATAAGCCGAACACATGGCAAGGCACACCCTACAGATCCTCCAGTAACGGTAGGCACAGTCCTTTCTTATTTAATGTGCTTTGTCCATAGCGATAGAGCCAACATTAGAATAACATAATAGACCCTTTACTTTCAGTGAGTCTTCGATCCCAAGATATGTGTGGGGTTGTATAGGGTTTTTCTGTGTTGGCCCCACTGCTTGTCTGTATTAGATCCTATTGTAGCCATACTAAGGGCGTAAAGTAACACCATATAGTGTTAAACGGACTCCCTCAATTGTTCACAAATAGCCAAACATGTGATAATGAAGGATTCAAAACAAGGTAAAAGTGTGGGAAATAGCTCAGCCTCTCACAGCCACAGAGAGGCGCTCTAGTCTAAAATGATTCGCCCTTCACAAATGCAAGAAAAATCTATATAACTGGAAGACTGGCACCTCAACGGTCTATGGTGTTAAGCCCTTCATTATCACATGTATATAACTGGAAGACTGGCACCTCAACAATCTATGGTGTTAAGCCCTTCATTATCACATGTATATAACTGGAAGACTGGCACCTCAACGGTCTATGGTGTTAAGCCCTTCATTATCACATGTATATAACTGGAAGACTGGCACCTCAACGGTCTATGGTGTTAAGCCCTTCATTATCACATGTATATAACTGGGAGACTGGCACCTCAACGGTCTATGGGGTTAAGCCCTTCATTATCACATGTATATAACTGGGAGACTGGCACCTCAACGGTCTATAGTGTTAAGCCCTTCATTATCACATGTATATAACTGGAAGACTGGCACCTCAACGGTCTATGGTGTTAAGCCCTTCATTATCACATGTATATAACTGGAAGACTGGCACCTCAACGGTCTATGGTGTTAAGCCCTTCATTATCACATGTATATTACTGGAAGACTGGCACCTCAACGGTCTATGGTGTTAAGCCCTTCATTATCACATGTATATAACTGGAAGACTGGCACTCTCAACGGTCTATGGTGTTAAGCCCTTCATTATCACATGTATATATAACTGGAAGACTGGCACCTCAACGGTCTATAGTGTTAAGCCCTTCATTATCACATGTATATAACTGGAAGACTGGCACCTCAACGGTCTATGGTGTTAAGCCCTTCATTATCACACATATATAACTGGAAGACTGGCACCTCAACGGTCTATGGTGTTAAGCCCTTCATTATCGCACGTATATAACTGGAAGACTGGCACCTCAACGGTCTATGGTGTTAAGCCCTTCATTATCACATGTATATAACTGGAAGACTGGCACCTCAACGGTCTATGGTGTTAAGCCCTTCATTATCACATGTATATAACTGGAAGACTGGCACCTCAACGGTCTATGGTGTTAAGCCCTTCATTATCACACATATATAACTGGAAGACTGGCACCTCAACGGTCTATGGTGTTAAGCCCTTCATTATCACACGTATATAACTGGAAGACTGGCACCTCAACAATCTATGGTGTTAAGCCCTTCATTATCACATGTATATAACTGGAAGACTGGCACCTCAACGGTCTATGGTGTTAAGCCCTTCATTATCACACGTATATAACTGGAAGACTGGCACCTCAACGGTCTATAGTGTTAAGCCCTTCATTATCACATGTATATAACTGGGAGACTGGCACCTCAACGGTCTATGGTGTTAAGCCCTTCATTATCACATGTATATATAACTGGAAGACTGGCACCTCAACGGTCTATAGTGTTAAGCCCTTCATTATCACATGTATATAACTGGAAGACTGGCACCTCAACGGTCTATGGTGTTAAGCCCTTCATTATCACATGTATATTACTGGAAGACTGGCACCTCAACGGTCTATGGTGTTAAGCCCTTCATTATCACATGTATATAACTGGAAGACTGGCACTCTCAACGGTCTATGGTGTTAAGCCCTTCATTATCACATGTATATAACTGGAAGACTGGCACCTCAACGGTCTATGGTGTTAAGCCCTTCATTATCGCATGTATATAACTGGAAGACTGGCACCTCAACGGTCTATGGTGTTAAGCCCTTCATTATCGCACGTATATAACTGGAAGACTGGCACCTCAACGGTCTATGGTGTTAAGCCCTTCATTATCGCACGTATATAACTGGAAGACTGGCACTCTCAACGGTCTATGGTGTTAAGCCCTTCATTATCACATGTATATAACTGGAAGACTGGCACCTCAACGGTCTATGGTGTTAAGCCCTTCATTATCACATGTATATAACTGGAAGACTGGCACCTCAACGGTCTATGGTGTTAAGCCCTTCATTATCGCACGTATATAACTGGAAGACTGGCACCTCAACGGTCTATGGTGTTAAGCCCTTCATTATCACATGTATATAACTGGAAGACTGGCACCTCAACGGTCTATGGTGTTAAGCCCTTCATTATCACATGTATATAACTGGAAGACTGGCACCTCAACGGTCTATGGTGTTAAGCCCTTCATTATCACATGTATATAACTGGAAGACTGGCACCTCAACGGTCTATGGTGTTAAGCCCTTCATTATCACACGTATATAACTGGAAGACTGGCACCTCAACGGTCTATGGTGTTAAGCCCTTCATTATCACATGTATATAACTGGAAGACTGGCACCTCAACGGTCTATGGTGTTAAGCCCTTCATTATCACATGTATATAACTAGAAGACTGGCACCTCAACTGTCTATGGTGTTAAGCCCTTCATTATCACATGTATATAACTGGAAGACTGGCACCTCAACTGTCTATGGTGTTAAGCCCTTCATTATCACATGTATATAACTGGAAGACTGGCACCTCAACGGTCTATGGTGTTAAGCCCTTCATTATCACATGTATATAACTGGAAGACTGGCACCTCAACGGTCTATGGTGTTAAGCCCTTCATTATCACACGTATATAACTGGAAGACTGGCACCTCAACGGTCTATGGTGTTAAGCCCTTCATTATCGCATGTATATAACTGGAAGACTGGCACCTCAACGGTCTATGGTGTTAAGCCCTTCATTATCACATGTATATAACTGGAAGACTGGCACCTCAACTGTCTATGGTGTTAAGCCCTTCATTATCACATGTATATAACTGGAAGACTGGCACCTCAACGGTCTATGGTGTTAAGCCCTTCATTATCACATGTATATAACTGGAAGACTGGCACCTCAACGGTCTATGGTGTTAAGCCCTTCATTATCACATGTATATAACTGGAAGACTGGCACCTCAACGGTCTATGGTGTTAAGCCCTTCATTATCGCATGTATATAACTGGAAGACTGGCACTCTCAACGGTCTATGGTGTTAAGCCCTTCATTATCGCATGTATATAACTGGAAGACTGGCACCTCAACGGTCTATGGTGTTAAGCCCTTCATTATCACATGTATATAACTGGAAGACTGGCACCTCAACTGTCTATGGTGTTAAGCCCTTCATTATCACATGTATATAACTGGAAGACTGGCACCTCAACTGTCTATGGTGTTAAGCCCTTCATTATCACATGTATATAACTGGAAGACTGGCACTCTCAACGGTCTATGGTGTTAAGCCCTTCATTATCACATGTATATAACTGGAAGACTGGCACCTCAACGGTCTATGGTGTTAAGCCCTTCATTATCACATGTATATAACTGGAAGACTGGCACCTCAACTGTCTATGGTGTTAAGCCCTTCATTATCACATGTATATAACTGGAAGACTGGCACCTCAACGGTCTATGGTGTTAAGCCCTTCATTATCACATGTATATATAACTGGAAGACTGGCACCTCAACGGTCTATGGTGTTAAGCCCTTCATTATCACATGTATATAACTGGAAGACTGGCACCTCAACGGTCTATGGTGTTAAGCCCTTCATTATCACATGTATATAACTGGAAGACTGGCACCTCAACGGTCTATGGTGTTAAGCCCTTCATTATCACATGTATATAACTGGAAGACTGGCACTCTCAACGGTCTATGGTGTTAAGCCCTTCATTATCACATGTATATAACTGGAAGACTGGCACCTCAACGGTCTATGGTGTTAAGCCCTTCATTATCACATGTATATAACTGGAAGACTGGCACCTCAACGGTCTATGGTGTTAAGCCCTTCATTATCACATGTATATAACTGGAAGACTGGCACCTCAACTGTCTATGGTGTTAAGCCCTTCATTATCACATGTATATAACTGGAAGACTGGCACCTCAACGGTCTATGGTGTTAAGCCCTTCATTATCACATGTATATAACTGGAAGACTGGCACCTCAACTGTCTATGGTGTTAAGCCCTTCATTATCACATGTATATAACTGGAAGACTGGCACCTCAACGGTCTATGGTGTTAAGCCCTTCATTATCACATGTATATAACTGGGAGACTGGCACCTCAACGGTCTATGGTGTTAAGCCCTTCATTATCACATGTATATAACTGGAAGACTGGCACCTCAACGGTCTATGGTGTTAAGCCCTTCATTATCACATGTATATAACTGGAAGACTGGCACCTCAACGGTCTATGGTGTTAAGCCCTTCATTATCACATGTATATAACTGGAAGACTGGCACCTCAACGGTCTATGGTGTTAAGCCCTTCATTATCACATGTATATAACTGGAAGACTGGCACCTCAACGGTCTATGGTGTTAAGCCCTTCATTATCACATGTATATAACTGGAAGACTGGCACCTCAACGGTCTATGGTGTTAAGCCCTTCATTATCACATGTATATAACTGGGAGACTGGCACCTCAACGGTCTATGGTGTTAAGCCCTTCATTATCACATGTATATAACTGGAAGACTGGCACCTCAACTGTCTATGGTGTTAAGCCCTTCATTATCACATGTATATAACTGGAAGACTGGCACCTCAACGGTCTATGGTGTTAAGCCCTTCATTATCACATGTATATAACTGGAAGACTGGCACCTCAACGGTCTATGGTGTTAAGCCCTTCATTATCACATGTATATAACTGGGAGACTGGCACCTCAACGGTCTATGGTGTTAAGCCCTTCATTATCACATCTATATAACTGGAAGACTGGCACCTCAACGGTCTCTGGTGTTAAGCCCTTCATTATCACATGTATATAACTGGAAGACTGGCACCTCAACGGTCTATGGTGTTAAGCCCTTCATTATCACATGTATATAACTGGAAGACTGGCACCTCAACAATCTATGGTGTTAAGCCCTTCATTATCACATGTATATAACTGGAAGACTGGCACTCTCAACACATGGAACCATATGGTTTAATGCAAATCACAATGTTTATTAATAAGTTTATAAAAAGAATAAAAAGATAAAAATATACACTAACACTGAATAGGTAAAAAGGTTTCACACAGTATTATGCTGATCATATAATGATGTCATAAATCATATATTTGAACACCCGATATTCAATGTTGATCCTTATATTGTTTTAGAGGCCGGTGCAGGAAAAAAACATGAATATTCACATATAAATTCCTGTAAGTGGAAAAGAAAGAAAAGGAAGTCCTCCTTATTTCTGTCCTAAATGAAGGCAGACGATGCGAGATGGTGTTCGCTGAGATAAAGTCAATGTTTCTGTGGTAGATGACTACTTCTTTCTTCTCTAGGTATAGCTTGGTAATTGGCAGTAGAAATGTGCCTAGTGATCACCCACTATGTGGGCTTACCTGTCCTTGGTGCCGGTCAGTCAGGTTACTCGGGGCTCGCTGGATGCCGGCGTCCCGGCTGTTTCGCTGTCAGCGTCCCACGTGAGTTTGGAGACGGATTAGTCGCTCCGGAAATGAGGTGTCGGCACACAGGATAGTGTTCGTTGATTTTCTTAACCTCAACCGTTCGTTGTGGCGGCCAGAATCAAACTTACAGTGCACTGTTATGGAAGTATATTCTTCTCACAAATGGGTCATATTCTGATCTCCTATTTGGATCTCTTGAAACCAAACGCGTTTCGGGGAACGCTCTCCCCTTCTTCAGTGGTAATTGAGTTCATGGGGCGTTCGCCTTTTTTCCGATGGAGGATCACATGTTTGGCTGTTTACCAGCACTGCAACCCTCCCTCGGAGAAAGGCGCATGTACCCTTCCTTCATCCAATTAAATGCTTCTTGGGAGAGAAATAAATGTCCCAAAAAAACTTTCAAAAAAACTCTGAAAACAAGATGTAGAGAAAAACATATGGGTATGATCACACTACTTTGTAGATGTATCCTTATTTGATACATCACAAATTACTAAATAATATCAATATGTGTTTTTTATGGAACTATTACATTTTGAGAAATCTAGATAAGATAACACATAGAGATATATATAATGTTGTATGTGATGTATAATAATCAACAAAAATATGAAGATTCACAATGTATCAAACATGCAACTCACAATTTTACTAGTTGATTTTATGTTTATATTTTTTTAAATAAAACCTTCATGCTGAAAAGAATGATGGAAATATCCTAAATATATAACGACAGACGTAAATGCAGATTGACTGCATGGATACGGAATAGACCACAATAAATGACATATAAGGCTAACTATGGCCCGTGCAACAAAATCCTTTATGGACTTTATACCATAAGGGAAACTACAACTTTTGGCAAAAAAACGCATGTGTCAAAAATAAAACGCATTAAAAACGCAACACAATCGCAAGTGGAAAAATTGAAGAAAAATCGAATATATGAAAAGGACTATAAAAAAGTTATGAAAGACATTAGATATAAAATAATCATACTGAAAAGAACTAAAAATGGACAAAAATGAAAAATGTATACATTCCATGTCTGTTTTTGGAATTCACCAACTGAGGGTATAAAAACCAATCAGACACAAAGTAGGGCCATTACCACTGAAGAAGGGGAGAGCGTTCCCCGAAACGCGTTTGGTTTCAAGAGATCCAAATAGGAGATCAGAATATGACCCATTTGTGAGAAGAATATACTTCCATAACAGTGCACTGTAAGTTTGATTCTGGCCGCCACAACGAACGGTTGAGGTTAAGAAAATCAACGAACACTATCCTGTGTGCCGACACCTCATTTACGAAACGACTAATCCGTCTCCAAACTCACGTAGGACGCTGACAGCGAAACAGCCGGGACGCCGGCATCCAGCGAGCCCCGAGTAACCTGACTGACCGGCACCAAGGACAGGTAAGCCCACATAGTGGGTGATCACTAGGCACATTTCTACTGCCAATTACCAAGCTATACCTACAGAAGAAAGAAGTAGTCATCTACAGCAGAAACATTGACTTTATCTCAGCGAACACCATCTCGCATCGTCTGCCTTCATTTAGGACAGAAATAAGGAGGACTTTCTTTTCTTTCTTTTCCACTTACAGGAATTTATATGTGAATATTCATGTTTTTTTCCTGCAGCGGCCACTAAAACAATATAAGGATCAACATTGAATATCGGGTGTTCAAATATATGATTTATGACATCATTATATGATCAGCATAATACTGTGTGAAACCTTTTTACCTATTCAGTGTTAGTGTATATTTTTATCTTTTTATTCTTTTTATAAACTTATTAATAAACATTGTGATTTGCATTAAACCATATGGTTCCATGTGTTGAGAGTGCCAGTCTTCCAGTTATATACATGTGATAATGAAGGGCTTAACACCATAGACCGTTGAGGTGCCAGTCTTCCAGTTATATACATGTGATAATGAAGGGCTTAACACCATAGACCGTTGAGGTGCCAGTCTTCCAGTTATATACATGTGATAATGAAGGGCTTAACACCATAGACAGTTGAGGTGCCAGTCTTCCAGTTATATACATGTGATAATGAAGGGCTTAACACCATAGACCGTTGAGGTGCCAGTCTTCCAGTTATATACATGTGATAATGAAGGGCTTAACACCATAGACCGTTGAGGTGCCAGTCTTCCAGTTATATACATGTGATAATGAAGGGCTTAACACCATAGACCGTTGAGGTGCCAGTCTCCCAGTTATATACATGTGATAATGAAGGGCTTAACACCATAGACCGTTGAGGTGCCAGTCTTCCAGTTATATACATGTGATAATGAAGGGCTTAACACCATAGACCGTTGAGGTGCCAGTCTTCCAGTTATATACATGTGATAATGAAGGGCTTAACACCATAGACAGTTGAGGTGCCAGTCTTCCAGTTATATACATGTGATAATGAAGGGCTTAACACCATAGACAGTTGAGGTGCCAGTCTCCCAGTTATATACATGTGATAATGAAGGGCTTAACACCATAGACAGTTGAGGTGCCAATCTTCCAGTTATATACATGTGATAATGAAGGGCTTAACACCATAGACCGTTGAGGTGCCAGTCTTCCAGTTATATACATGTGATAATGAAGGGCTTAACACCATAGACCGTTGAGGTGCCAGTCTTCCAGTTATATACATGTGATAATGAAGGGCTTAACACCATAGACCGTTGAGAGTGCCAGTCTTCCAGTTATATACATGTGATAATGAAGGGCTTAACACCATAGACAGTTGAGGTGCCAGTCTTCCAGTTATATACGTGTGATAATGAAGGGCTTAACACCATAGACCGTTGAGGTGCCAGTCTTCCAGTTATATACATGTGATAATGAAGGGCTTAACCCCATAGACCGTTGAGAGTGCCAGTCTTCCAGTTATATACATGTGATAATGAAGGGCTTAACACCATAGACCGTTGAGGTGCCAGTCTTCCAGTTATATACATGTGATAATGAAGGGCTTAACACCATAGACAGTTGAGGTGCCAGTCTTCCAGTTATATACATGTGATAATGAAGGGCTTAACACCATAGACCGTTGAGGTGCCAGTCTTCCAGTTATATATACATGTGATAATGAAGGGCTTAACACCATAGACCGTTGAGGTGCCAGTCTTCCAGTTATATACATGTGATAATGAAGGGCTTAACACCATAGACCGTTGAGGTGCCAGTCTTCCAGTTATATACATGTGATAATGAAGGGCTTAACACCATAGACAGTTGAGGTGCCAGTCTTCCAGTTATATACATGCGATAATGAAGGGCTTAACACCATAGACCGTTGAGGTGCCAGTCTTCCAGTTATATACATGTGATAATGAAGGGCTTAACACCATAGACCGTTGAGGTGCCAGTCTTCCAGTTATATACATGTGATAATGAAGGGCTTAACACCATAGACAGTTGAGGTGCCAGTCTTCCAGTTATATACATGTGATAATGAAGGGCTTAACACCATAGACAGTTGAGGTGCCAGTCTTCCAGTTATATACATGTGATAATGAAGGGCTTAACACCATAGACCGTTGAGGTGCCAGTCTTCCAGTTATATACATGTGATAATGAAGGGCTTAACACCATAGACCGTTGAGGTGCCAGTCTTCCAGTTATATACATGTGATAATGAAGGGCTTAACACCATAGACCGTTGAGAGTGCCAGTCTTCCAGTTATATACATGTGATAATGAAGGGCTTAACACCATAGACCGTTGAGGTGCCAGTCTTCCAGTTATATACATGTGATAATGAAGGGCTTAACACCATAGACCGTTGAGGTGCCAGTCTTCCAGTTATATACATGTGATAATGAAGGGCTTAACACCATAGACAGTTGAGGTGCCAGTCTTCCAGTTATATACATGCGATAATGAAGGGCTTAACACCATAGACCGTTGAGGTGCCAGTCTTCCAGTTATATACATGTGATAATGAAGGGCTTAACACCATAGACCGTTGAGAGTGCCAGTCTTCCAGTTATATACATGTGATAATGAAGGGCTTAACACCATAGACCGTTGAGGTGCCAGTCTTCCAGTTATATACATGTGATAATGAAGGGCTTAACACCATAGACCGTTGAGGTGCCAGTCTTCCAGTTATATACATGCGATAATGAAGGGCTTAACACCATAGACCGTTGAGGTGCCAGTCTTCCAGTTATATACATGCGATAATGAAGGGCTTAACACCATAGACCGTTGAGGTGCCAGTCTTCCAGTTATATACATGTGATAATGAAGGGCTTAACACCATAGACAGTTGAGGTGCCAGTCTTCCAGTTATATATACATGTGATAATGAAGGGCTTAACACCATAGACAGTTGAGGTGCCAGTCTTCCAGTTATATACATGTGATAATGAAGGGCTTAACACCATAGACCGTTGAGGTGCCAGTCTTCCAGTTATATACATGTGATAATGAAGGGCTTAACACCATAGACCGTTGAGGTGCCAGTCTTCCAGTTATATACATGTGATAATGAAGGGCTTAACACCATAGACCGTTGAGGTGCCAGTCTCCCAGTTATATACATGTGATAATGAAGGGCTTAACACCATAGACCGTTGAGGTGCCAGTCTCCCAGTTATATACATGTGATAATGAAGGGCTTAACACCATAGACCGTTGAGGTGCCAGTCTTCCAGTTATATACATGTGATAATGAAGGGCTTAACACCATAGACCGTTGAGGTGCCAGTCTTCCAGTTATATACATGTGATAATGAAGGGCTTAACACCATAGACCGTTGAGGTGCCAGTCTCCCAGTTATATACATGTGATAATGAAGGGCTTAACACCATAGACAGTTGAGGTGCCAGTCTCCCAGTTATATACATGTGATAATGAAGGGCTTAACCCCATAGACCGTTGAGGTGCCAGTCTTCCAGTTATATACATGTGATAATGAAGGGCTTAACACCATAGACAGTTGAGGTGCCAGTCTTCCAGTTATATACATGTGATAATGAAGGGCTTAACACCATAGACCGTTGAGGTGCCAGTCTTCCAGTTATATACATGTGATAATGAAGGGCTTAACACCATAGACAGTTGAGGTGCCAGTCTTCCAGTTATATACATGTGATAATGAAGGGCTTAACACCATAGACCGTTGAGGTGCCAGTCTTCCAGTTATATATACATGTGATAATGAAGGGCTTAACACCATAGACAGTTGAGGTGCCAGTCTTCCAGTTATATACATGTGATAATGAAGGGCTTAACACCATAGACCGTTGAGGTGCCAGTCTTCCAGTTATATATACATGTGATAATGAAGGGCTTAACACCATAGACCGTTGAGGTGCCAGTCTTCCAGTTATATACATGTGATAATGAAGGGCTTAACACCATAGACCGTTGAGGTGCCAGTCTCCCAGTTATATACATGTGATAATGAAGGGCTTAACACCATAGACCGTTGAGGTGCCAGTCTTCCAGTTATATACATGTGATAATGAAGGGCTTAACCCCATAGACCGTTGAGGTGCCAGTCTTCCAGTTATATACATGTGATAATGAAGGGCTTAACACCATAGACAGTTGAGGTGCCAGTCTTCCAGTTATATACATGTGATAATGAAGGGCTTAACACCATAGACCGTTGAGGTGCCAGTCTTCCAGTTATATACATGTGATAATGAAGGGCTTAACACCATAGACCGTTGAGGTGCCAGTCTTCCAGTTATATACATGTGATAATGAAGGGCTTAACACCATAGACAGTTGAGGTGCCAGTCTTCCAGTTATATACATGTGATAATGAAGGGCTTAACACCATAGACCGTTGAGGTGCCAGTCTTCCAGTTATATATACATGTGATAATGAAGGGCTTAACACCATAGACCGTTGAGGTGCCAGTCTTCCAGTTATATACATGCGATAATGAAGGGCTTAACACCATAGACCGTTGAGGTGCCAGTCTTCCAGTTATATACATGTGATAATGAAGGGCTTAACCCCATAGACCGTTGAGGTGCCAGTCTCCCAGTTATATACATGTGATAATGAAGGGCTTAACACCATAGACAGTTGAGGTGCCAGTCTTCCAGTTATATACATGTGATAATGAAGGGCTTAACACCATAGACAGTTGAGGTGCCAGTCTTCCAGTTATATACATGTGATAATGAAGGGCTTAACACCATAGACCGTTGAGGTGCCAGTCTCCCAGTTATATACATGTGATAATGAAGGGCTTAACACCATAGACCGTTGAGGTGCCAGTCTTCCAGTTATATACATGTGATAATGAAGGGCTTAACACCATAGACCGTTGAGGTGCCAGTCTTCCAGTTATATACATGTGATAATGAAGGGCTTAACACCATAGACCGTTGAGGTGCCACCGCCCGGCTCCTGTATAGGCTGGATCAGGAGCAGGATAGCCATATTAACTTTAACTCAACACCGCCATCTACTGGCATTGGTGTGTATTGATAGACTGGAGGAGATAAAATCGCGTATAGTTAGTAACGAATTGCGAAAAAGGGAGCGGTAGCGATGACACATCTGTAACTGCAAGTGCCACAATCTCCCCGACGGCAGCCGACCCAATCTCCCCGACGGCAGCCGACCCAATCTCCCCGACGGCAGCCGACCCAATCTCCCCGACGGCAGCCGACCCAATCTCCCCGACGGCAGCCGACCCAATCTCCCCGACGGCAGCCGACCCAATCTCCCCGACGGCAGCCGACCCAATCTCCCCGACGGCAGCCGACCCAATCTCCCCGACGGCAGCCGACCCAATCTCCCCGACGGCAGCCGACCCAATCTACCCGACGGCAGCCGACCCAATCTACCCGACGGCAGCCGACCCAATCTACCTGATAACATACACACAGGGGGAGATGGTTGTAAGGGGTGTGATAATTAGAGATGAGCGAATCGAAATTGATGAAGTGGAATTCGATCCGAATTTCAGGAAAAATTCGATTTGCGCCGAATCCGAATTTTCCTTGCGCTTTGTGGTAATGAATCAAATTTTTTCCTAAAATGGCTGCTGCACATGTGAGGACATGAAGCAAGGAACTCTGGGAAGGCGGGATCACCCATAATGCCATGCATGCAGCCAATCAGCAGCCAGCCAGCCCTGTGATGTCACAGCCCTATAAATAGCGGCAGCCATCTTGGATTCTGCCAGTTTCCAGTGCACTTAGTGCAGGGAGAGACGTCAGCAGGCGCTAGGGACAGTGCGAGGAAAAACTTCATTGTGCTGAAAAAACTATTTACAAGTTCAGGGAAAGGACAGGGAGGAATCATCCCACAGCATTTCTGCAGAACAGGGTTCAGTCGGGGAGGTTACAGCCTGGGGAACAGGAACAATCCTATTACACCTTGCTGCACTGACTGCGGAGCCACATTGCCATAATACAGCTCTGTAATTCCAGCAAACCGTTCTGGTTATCGGGGTGTAAGTTCTGTGTGATACGGCATTAACAGGGTTATTACAGGGGATATCTGCCCTTGTGCGGCGCAGTTATATGTTCTAAAGCCCTTTTTTGTGTGTATTAGTGGGAAAAAGGGCTTATTAGCCGTTGTGCAGTGAAGTGAGAAAATTACAGAATTTTTTGGGGTGTTTTGATTTCCTTTTTATGTATTTATTTGATCTAACAGTATGTCAGACAGAGAAGTGCCAGGCAAAGAACCAGGGGGTGTAAACTTATGCACAGGAGGTTATACTCACATGAAGGACCAGGGGGTGTAAACTTATGTACAGGAGGTAATACCCACATGAAGGGCCAGGGGGTGTAAACTTCTGCACAGGAGGTTATACCCACATGAAGGGCCAGGGGGTGTAAACTTATGTAGAGGAGGTAATACCCACATGAAGGGCCAGGGGGTGTAAACTTATGTAGAGGAGGTAATACCCACGTGAAGGGCCAGGGGGTGTAAACTTATGTAGATGAGGTAATACCCACATGAAGGGCCGGGGGGTGTAAACTTCTGCACAGGAGGTTATACCCACATGAAGGGCCAGGGGGTGTAAACTTATGTAGAGGAGGTAATACCCACATTAAGGGCCAGGGGGTGTAAACTTATGTAGAGGAGGTAATACCCACATGAAGGGCCAGGGGGTGTAAACTTATGTAGATGAGGTAATACCCACATGAAGGGCCAGAGGGTGTAAACTTATGTAGATGAGGTAATACCCACATGAAGGGCCAGAGGGTGTAAACTTATGTAGATGAGGTAATACCCACATGAAGGGCCAGGGGGTGTAAACTTATGTAGAGGAGGTAATACCCACATGAAGGGCCAGGGGGTGTAAACTTATGTAGATGAGGTAATACCCACATGAAGGGCCAGGGGGTGTAAACTTATGTAGAGGAGGTAATACCCACATGAAGGGCCAGGGGGTGTAAACTTATGTAGATGAGGTAATACCCACATTAAGAACCAGGGGGTGCAAACTTATGTAGAGGAGGTAATACCCACATGAAGGACCAGGGGGTGTAAACTTATGTAGAGGAGGTAATACCCACATGAAGGGCCAGGGGGTGTAAACTTCTGCACAGGAGGTTATACCCACATGAAGGGCCAGGGGGTGTAAACTTATGTAGAGGAGGTAATACCCACATTAAGGGCCAGGGGGTGTAAACTTATGTAGAGGAGGTAATACCCACATGAAGGGCCAGGGGGTGTAAACTTATGTAGAGGAGGTAATACCCACATGAAGGGCCAGGGGGTGTAAACTTATGTAGATGAGGTAATACCCACATGAAGGGCCAGGGGGTGTAAACTTATGTAGAGGAGGTAATACCCACATGAAGGGCCAGAGGGTGTAAACTTATGTAGATGAGGTAATACCCACATGAAGGGCCAGGGGGTGTAAACTTCTGCACAGGAGGTTATACCCACATGAAGGGCCAGGGGGTGTAAACTTATGTAGAGGAGGTAATACCCACATGAAGGGCCAGGGGGTGTAAACTTATGTAGATGAGGTAATACCCACATGAAGGGCCAGGGGGTGTAAACTTATGTAGATGAGGTAATACCCACATGAAGGGCCAGAGGGTGTAAACTTATGTAGATGAGGTAATACCCACATGAAGGGCCAGAGGGTGTAAACTTATGTAGATGAGGTAATACCCACATGAAGGGCCAGAGGGTGTAAACTTATGTAGATGAGGTAATACCCACATGAAGGGCCAGGGGGTGTAAACTTATGTAGAGGAGGTAATACCCACATGAAGGGCCAGGGGGTGTAAACTTCTGTACAGGAGGTTATACCCACATGAAGGGCCAGGGGGTGTAAACTTATGTAGAGGAGGTTATACCCACATGAAGGGCCAGGGGGTGTAAACTTATGTAGATGAGGTAATACCCACATGAAGGGCCAGGGGGTGTAAACTTATGTAGAGGAGGTAATACCCACATGAAGGGCCAGGGGGTGTAAACTTATGTAGATGAGGTAATACCCACATGAAGGGCCAGGGGGTATAAACCTATGTCGAGGAGTCCGGGTCTGGCGGGACACGCCTTCACCTCTACGTCGCCGACCTCTAGCATGCAGTCACCCTGGGCAGTCACCTGGGAGGTGGTCCATCTGGGTCTCCCTGCCTCCTTAATATGCCCACTTACCTGCGGGTCAGTTTGGAGGTCAGCTTGCTGAACAGGTTGGATGTGGCTCGGGATCGACTCTGGTTTAACCCCTCATGAGGATGGGTGGGGGAGCTGGGGGGTGGATTCTGACCCCTCCGATCTCTCACATGGCCGCCATGGAAAGTGCTGCGGACATTGGATCCTCGGGAGAGGCTGCTGCGCTCTGCAATGCTCTGCGTAGAGGGCGATGGTGCAGGTGGGCGAGAAGAAGTGGAGCTGAGAGAGAAGACAGAGGGCGGTGAGGAGGAGGAGCACCACCCAGAAGGAACACCCACCACCCCGTCCACCACCTACCTGTTCTCCTTTCCATTATGGAGCAGGGAATGGCGCTCTGAAGCATGGCGGTCTGTGCACACATACGTGTTCCTGCGGCCCATCACGCCTGGAGGAGTGTTCATCTGCTGGACAAAGGGAGAGATCATGGCACCCTCTCCTGGCCTTCTCACAGCTGAAGACTTGTTACAAAGTATCTATGCTGAATTGTAGCAAACCATCAGTAGTGTGAACAGATATACAGTAGATAAGGATTTTCTACAATAGAAATTGCAATGACAGCAAGCAGAGATCCTAAAAAGAGCTGATGAGAACGTTGCAGAAGCTTTATGTCAAAAAGTCGGGGCACGGGCCATTTAAAGAGAGAACAAGGCAAGGCGAAGAAGTTACGGGAGGAGAGACATGAGGGTAACCTGCTGATCTCCAGGGAGAGGCACAGGTATTCAGTGGAGACCTTCAGGTACTCACAGGAGTATTACTCCACAAGTACCACCCTAGTCTCCTCCACATGTGACTGTACAGTCTCCTCCTGTATATATACTACATAGGACAGTAAACTGTATATATACTACAGAGGACAGTATACTGTATATATACTACAGAGGACAGTATACTGTATATACACTACAGAGGACAGTATAATGTATATATATACTACAGAGGACGGTATACTGTATATATACTACAGAGGACAGTATACTGTATATATACTACAGAGGACGGTATACTGTATATACACTACAGAGGACAGTATAATGTATATATACTACAGAGGACAGTGTACTGTATATACATATACTACAGAGGACAGTATAATGTATATATACTACAGAGGACAGTATAATGTATATATACTACAGAGGACAGTATAATGTATATATACTACAGAGGACAGTATAATGTATATATACTACAGAGGACAGTATACTGTATATATACTACAGAGGACAGTATACTGTATATATACTACAGAGGACAGTATACTGTGTATATACTACAGAGGACAGTATACTGTATATATATACTACAGAGGACAGTGTACTATATATATATATATATATATATATATATATACACACACACACACACTACAGAGGACAGTATACATACTACAGAGGACAGTATAATGTATATATACTACAGAGGACAGTATACTGTATATATACTACAGAGGACAGTATACTGTATATATACACTACAGAGGACAGTATAATGTATATATACACTACAGAGGACAGTATACTGTATATATATACTACAGAGGACAGTATACTGTATATATACACTACAGAGGACAGTATACTGTATATATACTACAGAGGACAGTATACTGTATATATATACTACAGAGGACAGTATACTGTATATATACGACAGAGGACAGTATACTGTATATATACTACAGAGGACAGTATACTGTATATATACTACAGAGGACAGTATACTGTATATATACTACAGAGGACAGTATAATGTATATACACTACAGAGGACAGTATACTGTATATATATACTACAGAGGACAGTATACTGTAGATATATACTACAGAGGACAGTATACTGTATATATACTACAGAGGACAGTATACTGTATATATATACTACAGAGGACAGTATACTGTATATATACTACAGAGGACAGTATACTGTATATATACTACAAAGGACAGTATACTGTATATATACTACAGAGGACAGTATACTGTATATATATACTACAGAGGACAGTATACTGTATATACACTACAGAGGACAGTATGCTGTATATATATACTACAGAGGACAGTATTAGGGATCGACCGATTATCGGTTTGGCCGATATTATCGGCCGATATTGAGGTTTTTGAACGTTATCGGTATCGGCATCTATTTTGCCGATATACCGATAACGTATGGGGAACACAGAACGCGCTGCTGACAGCGCTCTCTGTGTTCCCTCCGCAGCACAGGGGAGAAGGAAGCAGTGTCTCCTCCCCCTGTGCTGCTGCTGCCGCTGCCGCCAATGAGGGGATAGAACATAAGAGGAGGGGAGGGGCTGTGGCCGCTGCGCCACCAATGAAGATAAGCCTTTCATTCATTCATATAGAGGAGGCGGGAGCTGGCTGCAGAATCACATAGCCGGCTCCCGACCTCTATGAGCGGTACTAGCTGCGGTCCGCGGTAGTTAACTCCTCAGGTGCCGCGGATCGCAGCTACCGCTGATAGAGGTCGGGAGCCGGCTATGTGATTCTGCAGCCAGCTCCCGCCTCCTGTATATGAATGATCGATAGACTTATCTTCATTGGTGGCGCAGTGCGCCCCCCCAAGCCCCCCAGTATTAATCCTTGGTGGCGCAGTGCGCCCCCCCCCCCCCACCCAGTATTAATCATTGGTGGCAGTGGCCACAGGATCCCCTCTCCCCTGCTCCTCCGATCGGAGCCCCAGCTGTGTAAGCCTGGGGCTCCGATCGGTTGCCATGGCAGCCAGGACGCTATTGAAGCCCTGGCTGCCATGTTCAGCTCCATGCTGCTGTGTGCACTATGCACAGAGCAGCAGGGACAGTGTGAGATCCTATTCACCCTGATAGAGATCTATCAGGGGGAATAGGACAAGGGTTCTAGTCCCTAAGGGGGTTAAAAGTTAGTAAAAAAAAAACACAAAAATATTAAGTATAAATGAAAAAGATTTATAAAAAAAAAATACACATTAACAATAAACATATTAATTTTCAGCAGATTTGTGTAGGAATTTTTTTTTTTTCTCAAAAATGAAAATTCCCAGAATATCGGTATAAATTATCGGCTATCGGCCTGAAAGTTCACAAATTATCGGTATCGGTATCGGCCCTAAAAAATCAATATCGGTCGATCCCTAGACAGTATACTGTATATATACTACAGAGGACAGTATACTGTATATATACTACAGAGGACAGTATACTGTATATACACTACAGAGGACAGTATACTGTATATACACTACAGAGGACAGTATACTGTAT